>NC_057804.1:121434014-121643255 GCF_018294505.1 Triticum aestivum
GTGGGCGGCAAGCGGCGGCGGCTGTTGCGGGCGGCGGCGACTCGGCGACGGCGGCGGTGGTGGTTTGGGGCGGCGGGGCGGCGGCTTATAAAGAGGGGGGGGCGACTTGGAGGAGGGGGCAAGGCGCGGCGGCGAGAGGAGTCCCGGCCGGACTCCTCGTCCGAGTCGGCGGCAGCTCGGGGGAGTTGGGCCGCCCGGCTGGGTTTCGGCCCAGTCGGTGCCCGAAGTTTTTTTTTAAAAATAATTTTGCCTACGGAAATAGAATCCTAGAAAATAATATAAAAACCTAAAAATGGCAAAACAAATTTTCACCTTCTAAATAAAATATTTAGAACGAGATGAACATTTTCTTGGCCCTTAAAATGCCATTTTAAAAACGTGCAATTTTTGGAATGCAAATAATATCCAAATAAAATTAAATAAATGATTTTAACATTTTTCCTCCAATATTTCAATTGTTTTGGAGAAATCATATTATCTCCTCTCATATATTTTAATAAGAAATATTTTTCGGAGAGAAAAATAAATAAAATCGAAAATCCTCGTTTCACTATTTGATAGGAATCAAATATGAAAACCGGGAAATCCCCAACTCTCTCCGAGGGTCCTTGAGTTGCTTAGGATTTCGAGGATTGCGGAGCAAAAATGCAATAAAATATGATATGCATGGATGACTTATGTATAACATTCCAAATTGAAAATTTGGGACGTTATATGTAAACATGATGGCATGATATAATTCAAATATATGATTTATATAGTAAGCAAGTAAGCAGATGACAATCCATATATGATGTAAAAACAAAGCAATGCAAGACAACATGCATGACATGGGTAATATAACCCTGCCAAGTTTGAGCATAGACCTCAGGGGGTAAATAGGACTAGTCATCAGTCTTTGAATCCTCCTGCGAGGAGCTCTCTGTAACCAGCAAGATGTCTGCTTCAGCAGGTAGCATTGTCTGCTCTGAATACCTTGTTTTCACTCCAGATACTTCCATCACCGCTTCAAATGGCTGATGCACAGGAAGAGTAGTTGAATATACAAACGTTGTCGACAAATGGAACATGTAATACAAAAAAATGATAGCATGATATAATTCACATACATGATGATTGGCTAAACAGCATGGCATTGCATAATTCACATATATAATGCCTTTGCAACAAGATAACATTGCAAAATTCACATATATAAGGTCTTGCAACAAGATGGCAATGCATAATTCACATATATGGTAATTAGACACTAAACAGGTGGAATTCACACAAAACATGTATAAACTAATCAAATGACATAGCATTCAAGACACCACACGCACGATATGAGCAACATAACCCTGCCAAGTTAGAGCATACACCTCAGGGGGGAAATAGGACAGGTCATCAGTCTCTGAATCCTCCTCTGAGGAGCTATCCGTAACCAGCGAGATATGCGCTTTGTCAGATAGCATAGTCTGCTCTGAAGACCTTGTTTTCACTCCAGAATTTTCCATCACCATGTTAAATGGCTGATGCACACAAAGAGTAGTTGAATGTACTAACATTGTTGACAAATGTAATATGTAACAAAAAAAGGATGGCCTGATATAATTCACATATAAGATGACTGGCTAAGCAGGATGGCATTGCAAAATTCACATATATGATGCCTTGCTAAACAAGATGGCGTTGCATAACTCACATAAACGATGAATAAACTAAACAGATGGCATTCACACAAAGGATGTCTAAACTAAGCAGATGACATATTTGATGTATGAAGTAAGCAATGCAAGGCACCATATGCATGATATAACCAACATCAGCATGCCAAGTTAGAGCGAAGACCTCAGGGGGTAAATATGAGTGGTCTTCTCCTTCTGACTCCCCCTCAGAACAGATATCTTCCTCTCGATTACAATCCGAAATGGGTGGAGGGGGGCTGCCTTTGCGCCTACCATGGAGCGACGTATGCATGAAATTTTATTGCCACACAAGGCTCGTCTCTTTTGCTCTACATGTTCAGTTCCATTGTTTACAATAACTGACATGCATTGGAATAAAACATAGTGAGATTATGTAAGGAGTGCATGCAGAAATCCAGAGTGATGGTAGCAACCTGTGGATAGACCCAAAACCAATAATAACAGGCAGATAATGGCTTCAGTTAAAAAAATACAGATAATGGCTTCTTTACTATTTGTTTCCCACCCAACATGAAACTCATAGTAGACACCAGAGATTAACCAGATAGTAGATAGATACTATTGATTGCGGCCCCGATATGTACCCCACAACCATTTAAAAACTCAAGTTTGACCATTAGTTCGAAGCTGACTTAGAGTCTAATCGGTGAACATGACGATAAAGTAGCATGTAATATTAAGCGATGCATAACGTAAGCAGACACGAAAGAGTGCGACCTCTCTTGCGGACCCGTGTAGTCCTCGAGGTCATCTGCTCGGTTGATGGTGGTAATGCAATTTTCATGGCTGCCGGCGGCGGGGAAGAAGATCTAAGGCAGCAAAAGACAGTCTGGAGGCCGGATCCCTGCTGTGCTGGACCCATCTGTCGTTGGAGCAGCTGAGCTGGGGTGGACGACGGTGCAGCAGGAGCAGGGCAAACCACGCAAGATTTTCTTTGACAACTATCTGTAAGAGAAGTAATTCTGTAAGGGCTCATTTGAATTGGAGGATTCTAACAATGCAGGGATAGGAAATACACAGTAATAGGATAGGAATGCACGTGCAAAAGAGAGAATCTAAAAACACATGATTTCTGCCAATCTGGGTGTTTGGTTCACTAGAATTGGAAGATCAGAGGATGCAAAGAAGCATGGTGAGATTAAGTTAAACTACAAGAAAATGTACGGTTATAATGCTATTATGCTACTATATCTTAGTCTTGTGCTTCATGAATAGGAATTTGAAAAGGAGGACAAGTGGATATAAAATTCCTACGGCTTTTCTTTCAAGGAGACACTAAAGTAACAAATACTATAGTTTTCCTTTGCTCCATTCCTTTGAACCAAATGCATGAATAGTAGTACCATAGGAAAATTTCCAATTCCTATGTTTTTCCTTCACTTTTCCTTTCAAGCACTGGCGATTCTAGTAGGCAGGCTTGAGCAAGGAAAAGCCTACACCCAAAAAATGTTTTTTGTGCTACTTCTACTACTTTGGACCCAGGCCACTGCCCTACTAGCTCAACTCCCAGACCCATCGACAAATGCATAGCTCAAACACATAGAGATAAATAATGATGGCGTTCAAGAGAGTCCATCACGGATAGCTAAGTTGCCTGGTACCTCACTGCTTGTCATATAGTAGGAGAAACTAATCATATTTCACGTTACTGCGTGTGCTTAGTGGACAATATATATAACATGTAGAGTAAAAAAGAGATGCAATGTACAACCTCTTTGGTGAAGCCACGTCGATATCAACATGATTTGGTTGGTTAGTGAGGATGATCCGGTTGACTTGGCTGTCGGAGGAGGGGAAGAAGATCTTAGGCATCTTGAGATGGAGCCCGGGGTACTGCTCCGCTGTGATGGAGGGTTTCGTTGTTGGAGCAGCTCCGGTGAGTTGTACGACGCCGAGGCTGAAGCAGGACAAGAGAGACAATGTTAACCTGAGTGGAATTATAATAGCACTCCAATAGATGACGTAAAATACATAACCACAAGCTCATCTCTGAACTTAACCATCGAAACTGAATTTAACTGTCGAAACTGAATTTAACTGTCACAACTAAATTTTGCTGTCGAAACTGAATTTTATTGTCGAAACTGAACGCACTAGAGGTGAGGCTACACGTTAGTCAACTGACTTTTTCATCTCTGGTCAGTCAATTTTGCAACTGTTGGATACGAAATCAAGGGCCTGCAGTTCATCTTCAACCTCCACCCCTGTGAGCCCGCCAGCCACCATCGGCAAACAGCCGCCCCCCCGCCCGCGGCCGGTGATGCGCCGCCCTGCCCGCCCCGAAAACACTCCCCACCGCTGGTCCGCCGCCGCCCCGGCTATCCCTCTAGGCCCCCCATGCCGAGCTTTTTCTCCGGTGATCCCCACGCCACCGCCCCACCACCGCCGGCGACCACCGCCCCCACCATGAACCCTAAGATAGATATTGGGGTACCTCTCCGGCGAGCCCCCCTCCCCGCTTCGGCTGGTTCTTCCTTAACTCCGGCGATCCCCCCACCCCCTGAAAATCGACTGACCTAAAAGTTGATTCAGTCGACTGAAGTGTAGCTAAATCGGAGCAGCATCGCCAGCAAGAGCAAGAGCGAGAGCAGCAGCGTGAGCGTGAGCAAGAGCAAGAGCAGACTAGGCAGGTGACTGTGAGCAAGAGCAGAGCAGCAACGCGAGCGAGAGCTAAAGCAGTAGCAGCTCCTACTGATGTGGACGTCGCCGCCAAGGGAGCGGCGCCGGGGAGGAAGTGGCCGGCGACGCCGCCATGGGTGGAGCCGCGCCGTGTCGGCTCGGGACTAAGCGCCGGCAGCACCGTGAGATCGAATCAAGAAGAAAATGCGGCAATTAGTGTACAACCTCTTTGGTGGCGCCGATTAGGCCGCAGCTTCATCTGAGGAAACGATGATGATGCTGCTCTTCCGGTGGTGCAGGTGAAGACAACGGTGTGGGAATGGAGGTGGCGCGAAAGACGAGGGGAACATCGGGGAAGCTCCTTGGAGGTGGAGGACGGGGTGGCTGAACCGGCGGGACAACGAGCTCGACAATGGATCCTCATCCGGTACGGTGGATGAGGGACGTCGAGGTGTTGCTGTGGACGATGTCGTTGGGGAAGAGGCTCCGGCTGGGTGGCGGACGGAGGAGGGTGTGGGGCTTCGCGGGTTTTCGCGGCCTTGGTGTACGAATGGGTGGACGGATGGGATGGGAGTGGGGAACCATGGCTTAGGGACGCACTTGTCCAAAATGTGGGGTAAGTTACGAAAATACCCCCACCGATTTGAGGCGGTTCTTTCGGTTCAGGGGTATCACAGGCATTTTGCGTGTCGGGATTTCACAGGAGGTGGGAATTTTTGCGCGCGTTGTAATTTTGGAATAGCAAGGCGGGGGTTGAGATGGAGGGAGTTGTTGGAGCACAACGAGACAAAGATATATCTTAAATATTTCGGGCTAACAAGGCGCGGGTCGAAATTTCCGGACAAGCCTAACGTGTACTGTACCAAATCAATTCGCACTTCAATCGACGAAAAAACAAAAAAAAATCAATTCAGAGCACACAAGAGAGTCTAGTCCCGTGTACTTTACCAAATCAATTCGCACTTCAAATGTCATTCAAAACTTTGAATTCATGTTATGTTTAATTAAAATATTTCGCTATGTTTATAATGCATGCAACCTACTACTCAAATGAACGTTTTAGTGCATTCCAAACGTATATACTACCGCTTCAATATGAACTAAATTTGAATTCGTTTCTCTATTTGAATAAGATCTACAATAATGATTGTTGCGAAGTCAAACCATTTGAATTCATTTATTTGTTTTAATAAGATGTACAATCATCATTATTGTCAAGTTAAACCATCGTTTGTGTATTATCTTCACATCACACCACATGATTACTCTCGAGTTACATATGAACTATGTGTACTATATGAACTTGAACTCGATTTTTTGAATCCACTTTATGTTGATTTCAAATCACATTACATTTCAAGCTCTTGCTAGATCTTCATAATCTAAACCATGTATCATATGTATAATGTGTTTATCACATAATGTATGGTGCCCCACCCCTACACCTACAAGTATTTATATGTGAGTTGAAAACTCCACACATTACCACAAATTCAAATAAAATGTGAGATTGTTTGATATATAGTATTGTTTAGATTGTTCGATATTTAGTTGTAAGCTTCAAACGCCACACATTATCACAAATTCAAATAAAATGTGAGATTGTTCGATGTATAGTATGGTTTAGATTGTTCGGCATTTAGCTATGAGTTGCAAACGCCATGCATTATCACATTATGGTATAACATGTGCAAAACCACAACACGCGTATCACCGCTATATTCATGCATGCATATGTTTATAACACTATGATCTCCTATTCAAATATATGAATCCACTTTCATATCAAATTATGATCTTTGTTAGTCTCTTACACCCACACAATCCTCTAACCTTTGTAGCTAGAACTAACTTTCTCTCGTGCATGCACACGCCCTCCTCGCCCTCCCCCTCCCTCAACATTCTATCCATTGCACACATTCATTTTTTTCCTCTTTAGGTCATTATCCCACAGTCTCCGCAACTCCTTTCCGACACACACCGATCGATAAACCTCTCCAGCAATGTCTGCCTACAACATACACACGCACCTTTCATCTCCTCCTTTCGGTGTCCATGCCTCGTGTCTCTCATACGGTCCCACACACGTGTAAACTCTCGCCCCTCTTTTCATCGATCTCACAACCGCACACTCCTCCCCTATCTAGCTAGTAGCTTGGCCTCTAGCACCACCTCCTAGCTCCATTCTCTCTGTCTATCCGTCTCACCGGGCCTTATTTGCCTCTAACAAATGGATGTACACCGACCAATCTCCCACTATACATATAGCTAGCTAGGTCCTGATAACTCATTTTCCCCATGCGTCGACCGATCTACCTCATTAGTTATGTCTCTCCCTTCCTCCGACAAACAACAATTGATCTACCAATCTAGTTAGGTTTGCTTACCAAACACATGGTTCCCCTTCATCATCTATGCATGCGTCCCGACAGATTATCACTCACAGGCACACACAAACACATCCCCACTCTTATTGATAATGTTGCAGTTCCACCTTCAGTTTGTCTATTAGGCCTCTCCCACCATCTTCGAGAAGCAACTCCATCACCCATCCAGCACTCTACCCCTCTCCCTCCCTCTCTCTCTTCTCTCTCTCTCTATGTCCCATCCTATTTCCCGTCCTTCAGTTATGTATGGATGTTGACCGATCTGCCTCAAGACATAGCTGGGTCTCTCCTTTTCAACTCATATACGAGTCGTTCTACCTCTATAGTTAGGCCTCTGCCTCCCCCTCCCACCCACACACACTGATACATCAAGCGCTCTAGTCATGTCTCCCTGCCGCACACAAACTTGACCTGTGCCCTCTGACGTTTCGGTAGGCCAGTCGCCCTATATCTTTGACTTGCACACACACACACAATTTCGATGGCTATCTTCATCGATCTCGCACCCACCCACTTGATCCTCTCTTCGACTCTATCGATAGCTATGCCCCCTCCCTCTCTTCTCGTGGATCGCCCGACCCTCTATATATGATATGGATAGGCCTCCATTTCACACACATTGCATGCAAAATTTTGTTTGAGATGTCATCGACACATATTCCCACAAATACATTCATGAAATCACACCCCCAAACAAAAAACACTCACGAATGCACACGCCATCTGTCTAGGTTTGTATCTCTCTCACACACACCCACATAGGTGGGGGACATGCACGAAGAGCAGAGGTGCATGCATGGTGCACGTACTCCCGTCTCTTTCCCAACCACACCTGCGCGAGTACACGATGGAGGTCATTTTTGTACGAAAAGGCAGCCCACGTGGTAATTTGACACGTGTACTGGTTATCCACTTGATGGAGGGAGGATCGTCTACCACGGGTGAACAAACAAATTGCAACTTGACGCGTTATGTTAAAAAAGAGGCAAACCATGTGGGGCCTACCTTAGAGGCAAGGCCGTATACACTGGATTACTTTTGATGTGTCCCGTCAACTCGCAGAACGAGGAGAGGCTTGCTTAGTACGCCGTCTCCCCCACCCACAGGTGCGGTGGCTCGCAGGATGAGGTGAAGCTTGCTTACTACTATTGTACGCCTTATGCTCGCTCCCTCGCCCACGCGTGCGGTGGCTCGCAGGACGAGGAGAAAATTTTACTACTCCCTCCGTTTACTCCTCGTCCCTACCTTGGTTAGAGATATTATCATATTGTTTGAATATATATGTCCTTTAGTAGATTTCAATATGAACTACTAGTACATACTCCAAACACTGATGTATATAGACATATTTTAGAGTGTAGGTTCACTCATTTTGCTCTGTATGTAGTCCATATTGAAACAGACGTAATAGTATGCACTCTCCCTCGCCCCTCGACCCTCGCCCACGTGGTGGACATGCAACAATTCATTTGGTCTCATATAGCCAGAAGGATATATACTGCAGTACCATTATTGCTCGACTTCCCGAAGAGGCGAAGAGCCAATCACAAGGTTAATATTTTGGAGATGCCAAGCGCAAGGTTTATAGGAGAACGAGTAGTAGGTGCTGCGTCATTTATAAATAAAGTTTTTTTCTTCAGTGGCACGTATAATAGGTTCATATGGAGAGAAAAGGAAACTGCTCCACTATATACATAGTCCGGATGGGCCAACCTACATGGTTGCTTGTTGGGGTTTCTCTCTTCACACTCTCTCGCACAAAACGACTGTGGCCACATCTCTAACATCCCGGTGGATCACGCCCGCCGGGGGAAGGGGCAGATGCTTAGTGTAGATGCGGTCGCTGTCGCCGACGGTGAAAACCCACTGTCGGCACATCCTGATCAGGGGTCCCCGCCGTTCTCTCTCGCAAAGGCGGTGAGGTTGCCTTTGTCCCTTGCTCACTATCGTGACGTGGGCAGTTGCCGCCTCCCGCCGCCCTCCTCTAGGTTGAGCTATGTCCCGACATCCCTCAGGTACAACTCCCTTTACAGCCGGCTTGCACCACTGCTCCAGCTGCCCACATCACTCCATGTGGATATTTCTCTACTTCTTTGCCCCGCACATACCTCTACTGGCTTCTACGTACTGTATTTGTGACGAGTTTATGTCTCATCAACTAGTCCCAGTAATCTTATTCTAATCATGCTTCTTCCATTTCTTTGCCATAGGGATGCTCATCTCGGTTTTGGTGAAACTGCACAAAATGATCCAATGGTCAAAGGGTTGCAAACTTCATTTCTTGGGAAGCTCCAACATTGCCAGCAAATTAAAGCTTGGTTAGGGTTTACGGTTCAAGGGCTAGGGGCTGCATGGATCATTTTTTTAGCTGTCTCTGTTCCAAAATAAGTGTCAACTTTAGTAGTAGTACAACTTTGTGCTAAAGTTTGCATAAAGTTGAGACATATATTTTGGAACCGAGGGAGTGCATATTGGCTATGATCTGTCAATCATTGAGATGCAATAGCATGCATATTAGTCTCCTTTGTATTTGATGAAATGTTGCAACGGGCAACCTTGGACACAAGTATACATGAAACAGAAGCTGGAAGCTTCATAGCATTGTACAAATTTATCTCGCTGATAAATTACAGTACGTAATATACTAGTACTATGTAAAGAGTTAGGTGTCGCGTGGTGTCCAGAAAATATGGTGATAGTGTGAGGTGGGCCATGTAATCACTGAGCCTACGTGTTTTCACTGCTCTTGCACTCCTCCGCTGTAAGAATGGAGAAAATTGTAATCTAGTAGTACCTCCTTTCGCCGAAAGCATGGGACATCCAGCAGTCCTACCACCTTAATAATAATGACCAATGAGCCATCAAATCACATAGACCCAGCAGTAAGTTGTCCGAACGAAGCAACCCTCACTTTAGAATCCACTTCTCCCTTCAACGTAGGCGCCAGTGAGAGGTCACGTCCGCTCTGCCCGGGCATGAATGCGGCACCGATTCTTTGGAGTGGCACTGACCGTTTCGGGCGAGAAGCCCACACGGGCGATGGAGGGGCTTTGGGTGGGCCAGGCTGGTCAGGAGCGGGCGTGGCAGCTCTCCGCCTATCCCGACTGGATGCCCAGAAATGAGAGGATGCACCAACTCTCGTGGCTAAATTGTACACTACACACCATCTCTCTGTAGGAGTAGGTCGATGTGTCGCTCTCTCTAACAGACACACGCTGTTAAACACACACAGACACACACAAAAGTTCATAGAATAGGAAAATCGTACGAGTGCGAAGCCACAAGAAGTGAGATACAAATGGAGTACATACAAGAAGAGAAGAGGTGATGAATATTCCGTCAAACCTGGACTGAGGAGCAGTACTCCCTCCGTCTAGGTGTTAAGTCATCTTACGGAAATCAGATATTCCCAAAATGTTTAGGCGTCGTCCATTAACTTCGCATCTCAATCCCCTCCTGGCCTTGTTGCTAGCGAGCGTTGTTACTTAGGGAGCTTTTGGATCCTTAGCAATAACAACTTATAGCCTAGTCGGGCAAGGTTAGGCGTTTGGAACTGTTAAAATATGTTAGCTTTTGTGGGCCAGGTAGCTTGGGTGGGCTAGAAAAACCTTGCTAGCTAAGGAGAGCCAGATCGGCTCACTTCCGACGGCAAACTTCACGTAGTAGTAACATAGACAAGTAACATATGCATGTTACTACTCCAAGTTGCTCACCACTATGACCAGCCTAAGCAATGTAACCAAACGCTCCTTACTCTGCCTTGTTATCTCCCTCGAAAACCCAATGCATGGAGCGCAACTACGCGTTGATCAGTCAAGAAATCAAAGTTGGCTTGCATGCGAGTTAATATGTTGCTCTGCATGGTAGCTAAAACGGCAACTCTTAGTTGTTTGGATTAATTGTTGCATTTAGAGACATAAATCAGGGCTTTGATTGGAGGAAGGACTGGTCAAGTTTCTCCTTCTCCTCCAATCTGCTTGCACCTTGGTCCCGCTGCACCTTCTAACGTGACTTATTACACCTAGACGAAGGGAGTAGTATGAGATATGGTGGCACACTGACTTAGGTCAAATACAAGTGCCCAAAATTGTGTGCATGTTATAATAATGATTCACTTAAAATAGTACGTGAGCGAACAAAGGGATCAATTGGACATTGTTCACGAGCAGTAGCGAGATGTGTGAGGTAAGATACACCGCTGACGCTTTTAATTTTTCTTATTAATTTGTTTGTTTCACCCTCTGACTGGTGGGACCCAACGTATACGTGGAGAGAGGTAAGGTGACTAAGGCTGCATCATTTCTGTACTACCAACATTGCTTTAAATCCCAAAACACCTTAGACTAGTCACAATGGATAGTAACTTAGACTAGTAACATGCATATGTTACTAGTCCATGTTACTACCTCTATAGTGGGGAGTAACATTGTGTGGTATCATGCAACACTTCATTGTTTAGATTGTGGACCCATTTTGTCTTGGTATGTGTGAGGTTACAGTAACTAGACATGTTACCACATGCCTCTCTTTCCTCATTAATTACTCGCCACATCATCTATTTTTCCTAAAGATGTGTGATGCTACCACCTATGTTACTCCCACTGTGGATAGTCTTACCACCAAAGCCACATGACACAATTATGATTTAAATCCCAATGACTCCCATGCAAAAAAAACACGGCATGCTTGTCACACGAATGCAGGAATGTACAAAAGGTTATTTTCCTCTCGTTGAACATAACGGGAGGGTTGTGTAGCTGGTTAGCCTGTTTGCTCATCAAATTTGAGGTATGTCTCAGGTTCGATAACTACACTTGAGCATAATTTTGTTTTTGTTTGACTTCTTTCTACCACCCAATGATAGGTAGGCCCCACATGACAGAGAGAGAAAGTGATGTGGGGCGGTGCCAGGAGGATTCTTTGACTAGTCAAAATGGATGGATACGGAGCTATACGATCTCGTAGTGACCGTATAATCACCTCATCACGTATAAGCTGCAGCCTCGGTGCTTGTTTTCTAGGGTTTGCACTCTTCACACACTCTCTCCAGTATATATATACACATTGGAGCCTCAGCGCTTGTAGTTGCTCTCTTCACACTCTCTCACCCTCTCCAGATCTAAACAAGACTTCGTTGGCCTCTCTCTCTCCCCTCACTGCTGGTTAAAGATCCGGCAAGATCTGTCCCCCGGGAAGGGAAGGAGGCTTAACACTGTCGCTGTCGGCAAGGAAGGGAATCCACTACCAGCGCAGCTGTTCACTTTCACCCAACGGCGGCGCGGGAGGGCCTCCGACCCCTTCTTCTTCGCCGCCGTATATAGTGTGGGCCGAACGGCCTCCGGTCGCCCACCGAACCACACCCCAAGAACCTTAGGGTATAATTTACTTATTCCACATGCATTGCTCGAGCTGCATGTGGGCTTTTTCCGCTTCTGCACTCGAATCTAGTTATTGGATTAAATGGGAAAGTAGTGGGGAAAGTTGTATAACATGAATCTAGGACGTGGTTCAAATAGGAAAGGAATGGGGGAAAGTAGTGGGGAAAGTTGTATAGCATGAATCTAGGTCGTGGTTCAAAAAGGAAAGGAAGGGGGGAAAGTAGTGGGGAAAGTTGTATAGCATGAATGTAAGACGTGGTTCAAAGAGGAAAGGAATGGGGGAAAGTAGAGGGGAAAGTTGTATGGCATGAAGCTAGGACGTGGTTCAAAGAGGAAAGGAAGGGGGGAAAGTACTAGTACAGACTGGCTATCCAGCACCTACGTTGATCGAAAAGGGAAAACAATGACAAACGCAGTACACACATCTGTAACAAACTGATATTTTGTTTTGGGGGACAAGGCTGTAGGGTTTGAGCAGGACTAGATTTGCTGCACTCACATCGGGAAAGGTGTCTAAAGATAACAAAACTGGGACCAACACAAATATGCTCCTTGGTTATTTGTTCTTTGTTGCAACAAACTGTGCATCACCCCTTCATACTCCCTCCGTCCGAAAGTACTTGTCATCATAGTTCTAGAACTAAAATATGTCTAGATGCATCCCCTTTTATCCATTTTGATGACAAGTATTTCCGGACGGAGGGAGTACATCGGTAGATGCACATGGTGCTGGTGCGTCCACTGTCCCGTGCAACTCTTTAGCTGTTGTTAATATAAGGCCCTGTTTGGTTAAAAACTCCCTAGTCCCTACCTGCTTGGTTCCAGGGACATGGACTAGAGGTTATTAACTGACATGCTAAAAGACCATGTTACCCCTAGTAATGAACTAATAGAGACAAGGTGCGATGCGGGGCAGGGGCAACTATTGGAAAAAGTCCCCAAAAGACTCTCCCTCGGGGTCTTCTTTCTTTAGTACCAAATGCCCACTTTTAGTCCCTAAAAGTCCCTCCTGTTTGGTTTAGATGGGACTGACACGAAGTTTTTTTAGTCCCTACACCAAAATGTCCCTGTAAACAAACACCCTCTAATAATGCCGCTGGAAAATTGATGCAATGCCACAGTTAAAAGAAAATTACATGTTTAACGAATTTTATTGTTAATATAATCTCTCTGTTAATATTAATCAATGCCACCGTTTGAGAAATGCTACTGTCTTGCTTTCTTTCCCATTTAGGTAAGTTAGATGCTTCTTTTCGTTGGCTTCTGTGTCATCCACCGTTATTGACCACTAGATGTTTCCTTTGCACGTTTGTGTAAACAGGGTTATCTACTTCACCTCGTTGCTATTGTGACCTTTTGTTGCACTACAAAAAATACTTTTCTTTTAAGAGTGTTTTGTGCAGTTCAACCAAAATGTCACACCGACAATGTTTCTTGATTGCTTGGAACTGCACAAGAGGAGATCTTACTTCCTATCTGTGTTGGCAAATTTGGTTCAGATCTTCTTCTTGTGAGTTGTTTGAATTCCACATCATGAGAGGTCAGTACTAGCCTTATTTTACATGATTCTGCAGTGTGCTTTCATATGTTGTGCTACTTGTACGGTAATGTTGCTTGATTTTAGTGAACTGCACAAATGGAGACAAGACTTCCAATCTGTATGTGCACTGTCATATCCCATTGAGGTAAGATAAGAATATTTCAAAACTGTTGGCCTGTATTTTGCCACTTTCATCAGAAAATTAATGTCAATGTTTAGTGCTATACTTGTGCTCCCTAATTGACATGCCAAATCTTACATTGAAGGCGAAGCTTGTCTGTTATTGAACCAAGTGATGAAGGGGAAGAACAAGCGGAAGAAAAACAAAAATCAACTTCCGGTGCTGTAATGAAGCACTAGAACTGTGATGACACAAGTAATGATGTAGTGTTGCATCTTAATTTATTACTATGGCTGGAATGAGCAATTGTTTTGCCACTGATTCAATGCCACTCTTAATGTAATATGTAATTATCTCTACTTGTGCAAACAGGGATCTTCTTTGAAGATACCATATATTTTAGTGGAACTGCACAAGAAGATGTTGGAAACATTAAACTAATCAAGGAGTATATAGTAAGCACGGCTACCATAGTAGATAGCAACAGATGGTTCTGGAGAAGTGCTTCATCTGTATGCTCTACACAATAAGCCTCCTGACAAAGGTTGGTACTCGCCCACGGATCTCATCCATATGATTGAGCTTTGTCATCTCTATTGGTGTTGTGCTACAGTTTAGATACTGTCATGAGTAAGTGGTATTGTCCATGAGAAGTGCTTCATCTGTGCTGTTTTAAATATTTCCTTTCCTTTTTTTTGAGCAAACAGGGATGCTAAAATTTAGTTGTCCTCTTGTCTTTGCACAACATGATCCTCCTCCTCTCAAGAAGAATATGGAGTACGCGAAGTGACTAGTTCTGATTATGCCAGGATGAAGAAGCCCTGTCTATCTTCTCATCAAAAGGAGAGTTGAAGGATGGTTACATTACTCCCCACAAGACCAAAGTAACTTCAGCTCAGAAGGACTAACATATCTCCATTTTCTTGCTGTGATGCGCAAGTACAATGTTGTTCTAGGATTCTTTCAGGTGAGTTCCATTTTTCTAAAAGTGTGCTCTACATGGACCATGTAGGTGCCTGTTTAAACTGTCAATTCATAGTACAGTTTGCTTTATACTAATCACTTTTTTGTATTTGTGCAAACAGGGGTGCTTAGCTTGATTTTAATGGGAACTGCACAAAATTTTCATGAATACATCGAATCATTCATTTCCACCACAAGAAAGGAGGTGCAGATAAGTTCAAGGCATTGCAACATATAAGGGTGAAATCATACAAGCTACGCGTGAATTTGGTTGATTTTGGTGGAACTGTGCGAAAAGAACAGCTAGTTTATTTAGCACGAGGAGCCATGTCAATGTCCGAACTGATGGCAAGCCCTGCCCATTCCACAATCGTAGGCATTTGATACTTTGGAATGGGACAACCTTGTCAATTTTTGCTAATTGATGTTAGCAAGAAGACATGCGTTTGATATTTTCGAATGGGACGCCCTTCATTGTCAACAACGTCGATCGATTTTTATTTATTCTTTAGCTGTGAAGTAAATATTAGCTCTGACATGTGAATCACTGAGATGCATAATCATCGATTGTTTTGAATGTTCTCTATGAATTGCCAGGCCTGTGTGTTTGATTGCAATGTACAGGAACACTAAAAAGCTGCTCAAACTCTTTGTACTCCCTCTGTTCCTTTTTACTTCACACATTGTGAAAGGGCATACTTTTTTCTATAAGATTGGTCAAAGTAGAGATACTTTGACTGCAGACAAAACTTGTATGTAGACTAGAAAGGACTGGAGGGAGTACATGTGAAACTGCTGCAAACGAGGTGATCACCCTGGGAATAATGCTAGTACGTATTGTTTTGGATGTTCATCCAATGCCAGTGATACAAGAATCCGAACTAATCGAAATAAATTCATTCATACACGGTTGGATTTCATATAAACATGCCAGATTTCATTACATTTCATACATTCTTCAACTAAAAAGGGGTGTGCTGGAGGTATAATTAATTAACCGAAGCTACCCACCTGTGCCCGGCTGAGCCGAACAGAAGTTTCTTCTCCAGCGGTCTGAGCTTCAGTGATTTAACTGCAGGTGCAGTTGCATAACTGACATGTGGCCCAGATGCCTGTTGGGCCCACGTGTCAGTCAGCCAACTGCACCAGCAGTTAAGTAGAAGCAGCGTCCTTCTCCAACATAGCTCTCCGACTCCATGTTGCCGCCAAGAAGCTAATCAGCCGTCAATGGTCAACCCGCCTAGCTTGGCTTCAACTGGAGGGTAGCAGCGGTGGCCTTACTTGGACCCGAGCGGCGGCGACCTACCGTGTTCTACTGTTCCTTGTTTTCTGTGTGGCACGACCTTGTTGGCAGCGGGGCGGGGCCTCGACAGAGCTGGCGATGTCCTGTATCTCGTTGCCGACGGGGCGGCGCCTCGGCGGAGCGAGGGAAATCCCCACCTTGTTGCTGGCAGGGTGGGGCCTCAGCTGAGCCGGCGATGTCCACTGCCTCGTTGCTGGCGGGGCGGGGCCTCGGCGGAGTAGGGCCTTCGCCTCGGTGCTGGAGGGGCGGGGCCTCGGTGGATCTAGCGATGTCCTCTATCTCGTTACCAGCGGGGCGGCGCCTCGGCAGAGTGGGGGAAATCCTCCCCCTCATTGCCGGCAGGGTGGGGCCTCGGCTGAGCCGGCAATGTCCTTTGCCTCGTTATTGTGGGGCGGGGCCTCAGCGGAGCCGGCGGTGTCCTTTGCCTCGTTGTTGGCACCGCGGGGCCTCTGTGGAGCAGGGCCTCACCGACACCAGCGGAGCGGGGACTCGTCGGAGCCAACATTGTCCCCTGCCTCGTCATCGATCTCGCCAAACAGCGCCTCGCCCACTTCATCACCCTCTTTGTAGTTGGTCGCAGCATCCGCCACCCGCATGTGGTACCGCCAGTGCTCGAGGCGGCTCTCGCGGGCGGAGAAGTATGAGTCGAGCAGCGCCTCCTGCTCCGCCCGCTCCGTGCCGATCTGCTCCTCCGCCTGCAGGTGTTCCTGCAGGAGCTGGTGGTTGTAGGCGGCATCGGCTTGCGCCTCCCGGAACTACTCCTCATGCTTCTGTCTTACCGTGTCCATGTATTGGGCATGGGCCTCACCGATGGTCATGGTGCATCAAACACATCAGAAGAACGAGAGTTGTAACTTAATAAAAAAACACCCATATAATAGACCCGCTTGAAGACTAACTCAAATTTCTCCCCCATTGTCATCAAATGACCAAAAGGGACGAAAAGTGAGGACTAACGCCCTTGAAGAATATCATCATGATGTCGATGGAGGAGCGCGAGCGTTGTTGGGGTCGTCCGTTGTGGTAGGGCCTGCCGCAGTGTCATCCAAATCTTCAGCTTCGTGTGTCTCACGTGATGAAGAGTATGAGCTAACAACCAGCTGAGGAACTTTGACCATCTTAAATTTCTTCGAAGGTGGTTGAGACCAGTCAAAGTCCTGTTGGAAGTCCATCTCCTTGAGTTCATCATTAGTGTAGATATGCGAAAGAATAGCCCAGGTGCGGTCGAAGTCTTGATGCAGATAATCGTGATTCTTCTTCATAGAGTTTTGAGTGACAATCATGTTCTGAAGAATTGCACCAAAATGACGCTTGACCCACTTGTGATTTCTATCCACCTTATGATGCAGACTTAGGAGAAGTTCACGTTCAGTCATCCACGTGGAGCAGTGGCCTGAGGATTTTGCTTTGAAGCATTTGCAGCAGTGTCATGGGTGGCAGAGTCATCATTTGTAGAATAGGATGCTGCCTTTCGAAATTGACCATCCAAAGGACGAGGGCCTTCATCAATAATTGCAGCCTTGCCCTTCTCATCAACTGAGGAAATAGTCAGTTTGAGGACTTCAAGTGGTGGCAAATAGCTGAGATGATTCTGAAAGTTAGCCTTGTAATGAATTGATGTCCCTGATCTGATGAATTTCGTGATCCAGGGAGCGTAAGGCTTCAACTCAAAAGGTGACAAAGCAGCATTGGCCAAAGTCCTCATGAAGAAATCATGATAGTTGATTGGAATACCATGCATGATGTTGAAAGCAAGTTCTTCATGATGCCAACAACTTCTTCTTCTTCAGAGTTGTGGCCTTAATATGACTGAGGGTTTTAGCCAGAATGTGATAGACAATCCTTGGCACATACATCAGATCCTTGACGAGAAAATTGGTCCTTGGAGCTTGGCCAGCCTTCAAAGACTTAATCAGTACTTGCATCAAATGATTTTGCAATTCAGGTTCTTCATATAATTTCAGAGTTCCTTCAATGTGTGGATTGACTGGGACGGTATGAAGCAATTCAGAGGCCGCATCTTTGTGATGAGTATTTTCATGAGTATTTTCAGTCATCCAGTCTAGAACCCATGAATTCACATTGTCAACATTTCCTGTCAGATGCAGAGTGGCATAGAACTGAAGAATAAGCTCTTCATTCTAGTCGCAGATATCTGTACAGAAGTTGAGTAACCCTGCGTCATGAAGAACACTGAGGACTGGAGTGAAACATGGAAGAGGCTCCATATCCACATGAGGAATTTGCAAATGGTCAAACACTTTATCGTTGTCAAACAACAGTGTTGAATAGAAGTTCATCTGAGAAGCAGTCCAGAAGCGCTTGCGGTGAAGGCGAGCAGAGCCATAGGGATTGAAATCAGAGAAGAAATGGCGTGCAGCAAAGAAGTCATCAGCCTTGAACTTCTGCTTCTTGGAGTGAGGATTCTGTGGCTTGGGCTAAAGATTTACAATGGAAGTCTTCATAGCCGCTTGAAGCACAATCTCTGGAGCCTCGGGCTGAGGAATCTCAGGAGCAGTTTCTTTTGTTGTTTTCTTCTCCATTTCATCAGCACTAGTGGCTGGAACTTCTTCGGGGATGGAGTGAAGTGAAGCTTGACCTTGATCATAACACGTGTGAATTTCTTTAGTTTGCACATGGGACTGAGGAATTTGTTGCAGAGGAGTGGTCAGAGGAGAATTGGGATGATGACTATCCCAATAATCGTCATTCATCACTGGATTCATAGACCTGATGTCCACATCCTCTTCTTCAGCTTCAATTTCTTCAACACCGGCCTCTTTTAGCAGTGAACGTAGGCAGCCGTGATGATACCTGTAGTGGTGAAGGGATAGCATCCAGTTCAATTTCATCATCCAACTGCTCTAACATAGCAGTAGATGGATTCTCTTCATCAATGTCATCAGCAATGACATATTCTTCACCAAAAGGAACAATTTCCTTTGATGGCATGACAGTCAGGGGAACAACATCAATTGGATTCGTGTAAGAGCTCGTCAAAGTCTTTCTTCGGAGCTGAAGACTCTGAGACGTCTGATGCTTTCCTCTTTTTCACAGTTGGCCTTTTGGATGCCTTTGTTTTCTTCGCCTCTGATGCAGAAGGAACATGAGTGCTTTTCACCTGTGAAGACTTTGTAGGGGGAGCAGATGAAAGAGGCACAGTTTCTTCAGGCACAACTGTTTCAGTTGCCGTGGCAGGTTCAGATTCTTCAGGCGTAGCAGCAGATTCTTCAGCTATCCTGGATTGATCTTCAGGCGCAACATTGGTGGTTTCCCTGGCAGTTTCATCAGTAGCTGGAATTGCATCATTAGCCCTGACACTCTTAGTGTCATCAGCGGCCTGATTTTCGTCAGCGGTGCTGGCATGTTCTTCAGTGGGCTAAGCAGATGCTTCACCCTGAGGAATTTCACCTTGTGCTTCAGCAGCAACATTGGGCTTGAGGCCTTTTGCCAGCTTGACGAATCTGACTTTGGCACCTAGCCAATCAGCTTTATACGCGTCAAATTCATCACTAAGAGCTTTGATTTTAGACTGAATAGTCACAAGTTCTTCAGTGGTCATTTTCAAGACATTTTTCTTCAGATAATGCTCCTTCTTGTACTGAGCTTTCTTCACTGATCTGGGCTTCTCAAATTTCCACTTTTCTTCAGCGATGAAGGCAGTTAACATGTGACTTTGTCCAGGTGTGGGGTTCAGATCAGGAAGGGGTGTGTTGGGATCTTTATGCCAAAGATCGATGAAATCAAGGATCTTCTTCGGATCTAGCAAACACAGCACTGCCTTTGGCACTAGCAGCCCGGTGTTGTCGGTCACTGATGATTTCTGCAAGTTCTTCATCATCAACTTCATCTTCAAACAATGGAACTTCAAAGGCAACCTGCTTCTTGTGAGGACTTGGCCTTGTGCCACGTCTAGCAGTGGCCTTCTTCTTCAGTTGCTGAGGCTGAGCTGAGGAACTTGTTGAAGCTCCTGAAGCAATTGAAAATCCTATAGTCCTTTGGCACGTGGCAAGGTGCACATGTGCTGAGGACTTTGCAGGAGCAGCTGAGGTCTTTGCTTGAGTAGATGGCCCTGAGGGATTTGAGGAGCTGGGCCATGAGGGCATTGTAGAAGAAGATGGCTTCACAGCTGATTTCTTTTTCATAGCCTTCTTGGGCTAACTAGCAGAGGCTTCGGCAGCAACAGCAGCAGAATCTTCATTGAATTTCTTCACTGCCTCTTTTGCTACCTTTGCCAATTTTCTTTGGCGCTTGGCCCATTCCTTGGGAAATTCTTCACCTCTTCTGATGCTAGAGGGGTCATATTCTTGGCCTGGAGCCAAAGGAGGTCTTGGGCATGGAGGATTTACTGCGAATTTCTTCATGTACTTAGGAGTGACATAGCGGTATTCCCTCTATTCCCGTGCCCATCTGCGTTCTATCAGCTGAATGTGCACCTTGCGCTGATTTTTGTTCTCCTTGCCATAGGTGTCCTCATCAGGAGTACAATATTCTGCATAGATATCTTCAGGGATCTCAAAAGCATTGTTAGTGTCAGGCCTTTTGCCTCCCTTTTGAGGACGCTTTCCTTCAGACATATTCTTCAACTGAGGACTCTGAACAATGGATGTCTCTGAAGAAGTATGCAGTTTTTCTTGGAGGAACGCTGCAAATGAGTTAAGTTGATGAGAACCTAGTGATTCAGCAGCAGACATGTGTACCTGTGAACAGAGTATAGGTGCGAAGAATTTGAAGAGGTCATATGAATTCTTAGAATTGATTTTTAAAAGGAATCAAGTTTGAGGAATTCGACCAGCGGTGTCTTGAGGAATTTCACTAAGAGTTCTTGTCTTTAGGTTCTAGAGTTGAATAGATTGGAAATCCACACAACTAAGGAATCTTGAAGAAAAACACATCTTAGAGAAATAGATCAAGAATAGAAGCACAATGGTGTTTAAGGATACGGAAGTTAAAGAAATAAACACCTTTTGAAGATTTTGTGAAAATCATCAGAATCAACAAGGGCAGTAAAAACAAGTTTTATTTACCCTTGACGAAGAACATGACGAACAAAGAGATGAACTATGGAAGTTTGTCCATTCAGATCTTCCACACCCTAACTTGGTGGAGGAATACAGCTACGGCGGCGGTGGAGGTGAAGATTTCTGCGACCGGCGCGAGTACGACGGCGACGAGGTCGAGGCAGCTAAGCTCTTCCTCACCGGTGACGATGGAGATTAGCAGCGGCGCTAGGTCAGAGAGCTCGAGCGGAGGAGAGAGAGGTCGAGCATAGTAAATGAGCTGAGGTGAAAGGGGAGGGGTATTTATAACCGAGGTGAAAAACCATTCGTCCGAGGAATTTGGATGAACGTGCCCCTGACCCTTGCTATCCTAGCGACATGTGTCACCTACTTACTGAGAGGTGGAGATTGTGTGAGATCGTGGGTGAGTTGTTTAATCCTGTCGTGGGATGTAGAAGGATTTGAGCGGCAAAAGCTGAAATATTAGATATGAAAATTTTAATGTTTCGTTCGCAAATTCTTTAGCTGTCAAGGACACAGTGAAGATTTTGAACGAGTTTCAAATAGGACGCACATGAAGAACTTGTGAACAGACTGGGTTGAGTTTGGCATAGGGGGAACGGGTCCGATCACATTCACTTAGATGAAATAGCAACTTGAAGAATTAACTATAAGTGAATGCTGTAGAGGACATGAAAAACTCAAACATATATAGCAATCAAGAACAAAGTTGGAAAGACTGAGGAAAATGAAAAACTGAAGAAATTGCAAAAACTCAAAATGAAGATTTTCAACTTTGGTTGGTGGCGTAACCCATCGTATAAGAATGATGATTTCAGACACCGCGTACAATTGTCGTAGGGTTCTGAGAATCAAATTCTTCATTAATTTCTTCACACTTAGAGGGTTAGTCTTCATTGATTGAAGAAAAACGTTACTTTGTGTGTTGCACATCTAAGTCGTCAATTTTGCATAAGTGTTAGGATGTGTCTCCTCTTCAAAGAACATTCGAAGATTCTAAGATATTTAGCTCACACTGCAACTTGCTAAATCTCTTCTCATCCAAGGGCTTTGTGAAGATATCAGCCAACTGATCTTCAGTATTCGCGGGGTCGATGGTGATGTCACCCTTCAACACATGGTCACAAAGAAAATGATGACGAATCTGGATGTGCTTTGTCTTCGAGTGCTGAACTGGGTTGTGAACAATCTTGATTGCACTATCATTGCCGCAATAGAGAGGCACATTTTTCACATTGATGCCATAGTCCTTGAGGGTTTGCTTCATCTTGCACAAATGAGCACAACAAGATCCAGCAGCAATGTACTCAACTTCAGCAGTAGAGAGTGATACACAGTTATGCTTCTTCGAGGACTGAGGGAGTCCTGGATTAGGGGGTGTCCGGATGGCCGGACTATGACCTTTGGCCGGACTCCCAGACTATGAAGATACAAGATTGAAGACTCTGTCCCGTGTCCGGATGGGACTTTCCTTGGCGTGGAAGGCAAGCTTGCCGATACGATATGAAGATCTCCTCCCATTGTAACCGACTCTGTGTAACCCTAGCCCTCTCCGGTGTCTATATAAACCGGAGAGTTTTAGTCCGTAGGACGAATAACAATCATACCATAGGCTAGATTCTAGGGTTTAGCCACTCCGATCTCGTGGTAGATCTACTCTTGTACTACCCATATCATCAATATTAATCAAGCAGGAGTAGGGTTTTACCTCCATCAAGAGGGCCCGCACCTGGGTAAAAACATCGTGTCCCTTGTCTCCTGTTACCATCCGCCTAAACGCACAGTTCGGGACCCCCTACCCGAGATCCGCCGGTTATGACACCGACATTGGTGCTTTCATTGAGAGTTCCTCTGTGTCGTCGCCTTTTAGGCCCGATGGCTTCTTTGCTCATCAATCGCGATGTGGTCCGGGATGAGACTTTTCTCCCAGGACAGATCTTCGTATTCGGCGGCTTCGCACTGCGGGCTGACTCGTTCGGCCATCTGGAGCAGATCGAGAGCTACGCCCCTGGCCATCAGGTCAGGTTTGGAAGCTTGAACTACACGGCCGACATCCGCGGGGACTTGATCTTCGACGGATTCGAGCCACAACCGGGCGCGCCGCACTGTCATGATGGGCATGATTTAGCTCTGTCATCAAACAGCGCCCAGAGCGTCGCTCCGGTGTCCGCTCCGACCATTAACTCGAAGCCCACTACACCAGTCGGGGACGGACGGTTAGACGCCACCCCGGAAACTGCAATCTCTACGGTGATAGAGCCGGATACCAGCTTAGTCCCTCGCAAGGCCCGTGACTCCAAGGTGCCGGACTCCGATCCGGACTCCGCAAACCCCGCACCTCTTCCGATTAAGGCCGATTGGGCTCCGGTCATGGAGTTCACCGCCGCGGATGTCTTTCAGCACTCACCTTTTGGCAACATCCTGAATTCGTTAAAGTCTCTCTCTTTGTAAGGAAAGCCCTGACCGGACTACGGCCAACACAGTTGGGACGCGGACGACGAAGAAATTTGTAGCCCACCCACCACCCACCTTGTAGCCACTGTTGACGATTTAACCGACATGCTCGACTTCGACTCCGAAGACATTGACGGCATGGACGCCGATAAAGGAGACAATCAAGAACCAGAACCTACAGGGCTCCGAAGAACCACCTCATCTTACGATGTATGCATGGTGGACACATACAACAGAAACGACAACGAGGACCAAAAGGACAAGGCCAGGGATCGCTCCCCCGAAAAACAATCAAAGCGGCGACGTAAGCGCAAGGCCAAGCCCAACCTCGACAAAGACCCACCCATAGAGCAGGGTGACTCAACGGATGATGAACATGCCGTCGAGCATCCGTCCAAGCAGGGCGGGCAATCCGAACAACCAATCCCTGGGAAAGATAACGGCCCGGACGACCTCACACCAGACAAATTGCTGGAACAATAGAACCTCCACCAAAGGCTCGTCGCCATTGCACGTAGCCTGAGAAAGCAGAAGCGGAGGCTCAAGACAGCAGAAGATGCACTCAGGATCAGATGGGGCAAAGTACTCAATACCGCACATAAGTACGGTAGTAGTCGCCACACAAAGAGCTATCCGAAGAGGAAACTACTACCGGAATTTGACGAAGAGGCCATAAAGCCCCCACAGTCAAAAAATAAGGAAGCCACAAGGTCGGATAGACGGCCCTACGATCAATCTTACGCATCAAAGAACGCCGCACTCAATATGGCGCGCGATCCGTCCAAGAATTCGCATCAGAAAACTGGCCCAACCAGATCCATCTATAGGCCAAGAAAGCAAGCTCCAATGAGTGATGCAACACAAAAAATACCCGAACATCGCGGCACGCCTAAGTACAGGGGCACCACACACCCCCTATGTTTTACCGATGAGGTGTTGGATCATGAATTCACAGCCGGATTCAAGCCAGTAAACATAGAAGCATATGATGGAACAACAGACCCTGGAGTCTAGATCGAGGACTACATCCTCCACATACACATGGCCAGAGGAGACGACCTCCACGCCATAAAATACTTACCCCTTAAGCTCAAAGGGCCAGCCCGGCATTGGCTTAAAAGCCTTCCCGAAAACACCATGGGAAGTTGGGCAGTGCTTGATGATGCTTTCCGGGCAAATTTTCAAGGGACCTATGTCCGGCCCCCAGATGCAGATGATCTAAGTCATATAACTCAGCAGCCCGGAGAGTCAGCCCGGAAGCTCTGGAACAGATTCCTTATCAAAAAGAATCAGATAGTCGACTGTCCGGACGCAGAGGCCCTAGCAGCTTTCAAACATAGTGTTCGAGACGAATGGCTCGCCAGACACCTCGGCCAAGAAAAGCCGCGAACAATGGCCGCGTTAACAAGCCTCATGACCCACTTCTGTGCAGGAGAGGATAGCTGGTTGGCAAGAAGCAGCACCAGCGACCCGAATACGTCCGAACCCAGAGATGGGAACGGGAAGCCGCGCCGTAACAAAGAACCGCGCCGGATAAAGGACAACAGCCCGATGAGCACGGCAGTAAACACTGGATTCAAAAGCTCTCGGCAAAATTAGAAAAAGCTGCCCCCCAAAGACGATAGGGACGAGCTATCCAACCTCAACAAAATTTTGGACAAAATATGTCAAATCCACAGCACTCCGGGGAGACCTGCAAACCACACCCACAGAGATTGTTGGGTCTTTAAGCAGTCCGGCAAGCTCAACGCCGAACACAAGGGGCTCAACACACCAAGCGAAGATGAAGATGCACCCCACGAGCAGATCATTGGAGAACAAAAGAAGTTCCCACAAGAAGTCAAGACAGTAAATCTACTTCATGTGACGAAAGGGAGGAATAGAACGGCACCTACAACGACACGCGCCGTACAGCCAGCCCCGGAGGAGCAACCCCACTGGTTGTTACAACCAATCACTTTCGATCATCAGGATTACTCTAGAGGAGACCAGAACGCAGGCTGGACTGCCTTGGTCTTAAATCCAATGATTAACGGACTCCAATTTACAAACGTCCTTATGGACGGCGGCAACGACTTGAACCTGTTGTATCAGGACACAGTCCGCAAACTTGGGGTACACCCAGTCGCAATCCACCTCGGCAACACTTCCTTTCAAGGAGTAACGCCAGGTTCGGATACCCCAAGTATGGGTTCCCTTACGTTAGAAGTCACGTTCGGATCACCCGACAACTTCCGAAGCGAAAATCTAACATTCCACATCGCCCCATTCGTAAGTCGCTATCAAGCGCTACGGGGACGTGAAGCTTTCGCCCGCTTTAACGCAATACCGCACTACGCATCCCTTACACTTAAAATGCCAGGTCCAAAGGGCATCATCTCATTACAAGGGAACATAAATTGACCCCCAAAGTACGGACAGGGGTGCGGTTGCCTACGCAGCCGCCCACAAATCCATCCCTACTATCCCGGACACGCCTCAACGAGTCCGGCGTCAACATGCTTAAATTACTGCATACCCTAATGCAAGGGGATCCGTGTGCTCACGCCTGGAGACAATACGGCCCAACTCTTGCTCCACCTATATTTTGTTTATTCCGATATAGATTTCTCGCACGCTTATTTTTTACTAAGTTCCTCTCTTTCGCAGACGAGCATCGTGCTACGCCCGTCCTGGATACGGCACGACGGAGACACAGGCGCAGACGTGCAGCAGGGACCCGTTCCAAGGATTCTCTTCAGATTAAGACCTTGCGTAAACCTTTTTTA
The DNA here is from genome assembly GCF_018294505.1 of Triticum aestivum. Lineage (NCBI taxonomy): Eukaryota > Viridiplantae > Streptophyta > Magnoliopsida > Poales > Poaceae > Triticum > Triticum aestivum. The sequence goes on from NC_057804.1 coordinate 121,460,257, forward strand.
CTGTCTCTTGTTGATAACATCCCCCGGTTTTCTCTATAGCCGAGGAGGAGGCTGGCGTCTTGGCATGTGGCCATGTCAGATTTTTTTGCATGTACCTGGACACTAGGGGCTTTTTTACCAAGGGCTCTATTTCGGCCCGTCTTCATAAAGACCGAACACCTTAGGGAGTGTTCGGCGTCGTGAGTTTGGCCCTATATGCATCAGCTCTGAATCATGTCTTTGGTCAAATGTTGGGTTTGCCCAGCTCCTGTGTTTTGCTGCCTTACGTTCCGTTATATCGGTTAACGCGACACCAGGAGAACTACTGCGATTGTGCCCCGGTTCGGCTGGGTGAGCGCCTCAGTAGAGAAAGCCGAAAACTGACTGTCATGATATAGCGAGAGACTGGTCTACCACTCGATGACTTTCGGAATCTTTAAGATTCCCCCGCATTAATGAAGGGCCGCTTCCCGGTTAGGCACACTCGCGCCTCGAATTCGGGCGAGCGCGGTGCCCCTAGGGGCTATTCAGTAGTCCCACTGTCAAACTCCTATGGCTAAGTGAAAGTGATAAAGCATTATAGTCCGGTTGCCTGGTTCGCCGCGCTACCACCTCCTTTATAGGACCAAGACGTTGGATTAAGTGTGAACAGACGCCTTTTTGCGAACACCCCCGCATTCTATGCGTGGGGGCTAAAGCCAACGACTGCCATCTTTCAGTTTACATACAAATATATACATTAACAGCCGCACAGGAGGTATCATGATTCTTGCAAGCACAAGTATAAAAAATCTTTTTTCATAAAAACACAATTCGTCTTACAAATAGTATAAGCTATTCGAACACAGCATCCTTCGAGCACTGTGACTCTATTATACGAGCGCCAGGAAGAACTTCCTCAAAATAATGCTTGGCAGGTACTCGGCTTTCGTCCGAATCTTGGGACGCAACAATATTGGCCTTCATATCTGCCCAGTATGTCTTGACACGGGCAAGAGCCATCTGTGCGCCCTCTATGCACGCCGACCTCTTCATTGCATTAGCATGCGACACTAAACCAAGAAATTGCTGCACCAAGCCAAAATAGCTCTTCGGCTCCGGCTTCTCCGGCCACAGACGACTCACAACAAATTTCATGGCAAGTCCGGATAATCTGTTCAGCTCCGCCCAGGCGGCTAAACGGTCGGAGACCGACAGTGGGCGCTCCGGATTGTGGTACTGCGACCAAAAAAGCTCTTCCAATTCATGGTCACCTCGGCTGCGGAAGTGTTCGGTCGCGTCCGCCGCACTTGCGGCCAAATCCAGATAAGCGTTGTCCGAACTCCACTGCCGGTCTAATGGAGCATACTTAGGGTCTCTGAACTTCATACGCAACATATAAGGCTTTCCAGCCGTGATATCTCCGGCCTGACGTAGCTCCTCCTCCATCGCTCTCATGGCAGAGCGAGTATCCTTGGCTTCGGCCGTGATCTTTTCAAGATCTTTCTGAGCCACCCTATCTTCTTGCTCAAGCAATCTACAGCGGTCGGTAGCATCCCGCAATTCTATGGCCATCTTGGCCATTTCCTTCTTGCTCTGGCAGTGAGCAGCCTGTTCGGCTTTTAGCTCTTCAGCCGCTCTAACGACAGCCGCATCACTTTTCCTTGCTTGCTCCTTGGCTCGGGAAAGTTCCGCCCGAAGGTTCTCCACAGCAGCAGCACCATCTACATCAAGTATATATAAGGCCCGAGCATTAAGCTCCTATTACTGGGTGTCTTTTGAACATACCTTGAGCCTCGTCTACCCGCTTATTTACAAGCGCGATATCGGCATCGGCCACGTCAAGTTGCCGCTTTAATTCGGCAGATTCACCAGTCCGGCTAGCCACCGAGCGCCTCGCCACCTTCATGGAATAAGCAACATATTATACCGGGGATTATGATCCTCTATGCGCCGTCATTCATGACGACACATAGAGTCTCAGGGGCTACCATTCATACAGGGCACATTTAATATGCGACTCTACCAAAAGGTACACCTTTTTACATACCTCAAAGCCTGTTAGTAAACTCCTGGCAGCTTCGTACAACCCGCTTTCTACGGATGAAATCCTTCCAATCACCATAACCATCAACATACGGTGTTCTTCTAAGATGGACGCCCTACCAAGCAGATCCTTCAGCACCTCCGCCGGCACGCAAGAGGGTGCCGGACTAGTCTGACGACCTTTCCCAGGGTCCGGACTTGAAAAAGCCCTCCGGGACGATACCTCAGGGTCGCCAGCCTCGTAGGACGGGGGAGCAAGGGGAGGCGTTTCGCTCTCTATCATCTCTGGACGAAGATCCCCTGAAGATGAGCTCTGCTGAGAAGGGTTGAGATCCGAACTGCAAAATAATGCTTCGGTTATTTTCCTCATGAATAAACATGAATGTGATTCATTATAAAACCCCTCCCCTCACTTACGCCTCGGGGGAGAGCGGGTCCCCTTTAGGGGGCGATTTGGCTGAAGCGTCCACCGGTGCCGAACCCTTTGACGAAGATTTCTTTCCCTGTTTTGAGGTTATCACCTCCGAGTCTTTAGAGGCAGTCCTTTTCTTTCCCTGGTCGGGAGAATTTTCGATTCTTCCCTTCCTGACGGCCTCCTTCGTGGAGGCGGTAGCTCCTCGGTCCCCCCTTTTTCATCCACCAACGGTGCAGCCTCCAGCATCCTGGTCAACGTAGGATTCGGCACGGTCTCGGGCAAGGGGGCTAGACACCTGATAAGCTTAGCCTTTTCTATCCACTCCTGTTCAAAGGGCAACTCTGCTAAAGGGTAGATTTGATAAAAATATGGATGGTATGTGCAAATATGGAGCTACTTACTTTAGCATCTGGGCGGTTGCAGCTCAGACCATCGTCCTCTGACAGATCCGGACACCTTGCTTGTGATCCGAAGAACAATTTGTACATCTCCATGGGCGTCATTCCCATGAAGTGTTGTAGGACCCGTGGTCCCTCAGGATTGAATTCCCACAGGCGGAGAGGTCGATGTTTGCAGGGCAGTGTGCGGCGAATCACCATGACTTGTGCCACCACGGTCAGATTGATATCTCTTTCTAGGAGATCTCGAATACGGCCCTGCCGCAAGGGCACGTGTTTCGACGGCCCCCAGATAAGTCCTTCATTAACCCATGATGCCAGCCGTGGTGGGGGACCCGAGCGAAAAGTAGGCGGTGCCACCCATGTGGTGCCCCTAGGGGCTGTGATGTAAAACCAGTCCCGTTGCCATAAGCCGAGCTCCTCTTGAAAAGAGCCTTCGGGCCATGGAGCGTCGGCCATGTTGCTTACTATAGCTCCTCTGCACTCAGCGTGCTGCCCCTCGATCATCTTCGGTTCCACCTTGAAGGTTTTTAGCCACAATCCGAAGTGAGGAGTGATATGGAGGAAGGCCTCACACACGACAATGAATGATGAGATTTGGAGGATGGACTCCGGAGCTAAGTCGTGGAACTCCATCCCGTAATAAAACATGAGCCCCCTCACGAAGGGATCAATCGGGAAGCTTAGCCCCCGAAGGATGTGAGATGCGAACACCACGCTCTCACCAGGCTGGGGAGTGGGAATGGCCTGCCCTTGAGCAGGTAGCCTATGCGAGATTTCGCCGCTTAGATACCTGGCATCTCTCAGCTTTCGCACATCTTCTTCCGTAACGGAGGAAGGCATCCACTGGCCTTCAAGGTCAGAACTGGACATCGTCGAAGGTCTGAAGTGCCTAAAACTAGAGCTTCGGGTGTTGGAACTCGAAGCAAGGGGCGGATTCGATTGGATTGAAAAGAAGGGAGACGAGCCTTGGTCCCTTTATAAAGGAGTTGAATACCAAGAGCCCTCCCCGTAACCGTTTGAGACTCGCTTTCGATTAGGGAGTCATACCAAAGGCACGGTTGGGTTACCCACACCCGTATTAATGAGAATCCCGGAATAAGGGGACACGATCTATGCTTTGACAAGACGTGCCAAGGAAACTGCCTCGCTAAACGTGCTGAGGTGGAACAATGAGATAAATAAAGAGCATGGCTTTGGCATGATGTCACACCACGGAATACGTCAGCAGATCCGATTAATACAAATATTATTCTCTCTACGAAGGAATGTGGAACTTATTTTGCAGAGCCAGACACTACGTACCCTGGTGTTCAACATCTTCTGTGAAATATTCGGAGGAGGAACCCGCCTTGCAATGCCAAAGACAACTTGCGCGCCAGATTCGTCGTCATTGAAGCCTGGTTCAGGGGCTACTGAGGGAGTCCTGGATTAGGGGGTGTCCGGATGGCCAGACTATGACCTTTGGCCGGACTCCCGGACTATGAAGATACAAGATTGAAGACTCCGTCCCGTGTCCGGATGGGACTTTCCTTGGCGTGGAAGGCAAGCTTGGCGATACGATATGAAGATCTCCTCCCATTGTAACCGACTGTGTGTAGCCCTAGCCCTCTCCGGTGTCTATATAAACCGGAGAGTTTTAGTCCATAGGATGAACAACAATCATACCATAGGATAGATTCTAGGGTTTAGCCACTCCGATCTCGTGGTAGATCTACTCTTGTACTACCCATATCATCAATATTAATCAAGCAGGAGTAGGGTTTTACCTCCATCAAGAGGGCCCGAACCTGGGTAAAAACATCGTGTCCCTTGTCTCCTGTTACCATCCGCCTAGACGCACAGTTCGGGACCCCCTACCCGAGATCCGCCGGTTTTGACACCGACAAGGACCAACATACTAAGGATCGTCCGAGGAAATAGCATGTGCCTGATGTTGACTTGCGGTCCACCCGATCACCAGCATAGTCAGAGTCAGAATATCCAAGGAGGTCAAACAAAGAGCCCTTGGGATACCATAATCCAAGTGTTGGAGTGTGAGCTAGATATCGAAGAATATGCTTCACAACCTTATGGTGTGATTCCTTTGGTGTAGCTTGAAATCGGGCACACATGCAAACACTAAGCATAATATCTGGCCTAGATGCACATAGATACAATAAAGAGCCAATCATGGAGCGGTATACCTTTTGATCGAAATCTTTACCATTTTCATCGGTGCATAGATGGCCATTTGCGGGCATAGGGATTTTGACGCCTTTGCAATCTTGCATGCCGAATTTCTCAACACATCCTTGAGGTATTTCTCCTGGGATATGAATATGCCATTGTGTTGTTGACGAATTTGAAGACCTAAGAAGAATTTCAACTCTCCCATCATAGACATTTGATATTCCTCACTCATCATATAAGCAAATTCGTCACTGTAGTGTTGGTTAGTATAGCTAAACATAGTATCATCAACATATATTTGGCACACGAATAATTCATCATCATATGCTTTGGTGAAAAGAGTTGGGTCAAGTGAACCGGGTTTGACGCCTTCCTTCATGAGGAATTCCTTTAATGTATCATACCACGCCTGAGGAGCTTGCTTGAGGCCATAGAGGGCCTTGTTGAGTCTGTAGACGTGATCTGGAAATTTTGGATCCTCAAAACCTAGTGATTGAGCAACATATACTTCTTCCTCAAGCTTACCATTGAAGAATGCACTTTTCACATGCATTTGATGTAAGATGATATTATGATGGTTAGCATAAGGAAGCAATATGCGAATAGCCTCAAGTCTAGCAACATGTGCAATAGTTTCATCGAAATCAATTCCTTCAACCTGTGTGTAGCCTTGAGCTACAAGACGAGCCTTATTCGTTATCACAAGGCCATTTTCACCTTGCTTGTTGCGGTAGATCCATTTGGTACCAATGATATTGTGATTGCATGGGTCTGGTCGCTTGACAAGCTCCCACACATTGTTGAGCTCGAATTGATGCAATTCATCTTGCATAGCTTGAATCCACTCAGATTCCATGAATGCTTCATCAAATTTGGTGGGCTCTGTGATAGAGACAAAAACAAAATGCCCACAAAAGTTAGACAAATGTGAAGCTTTTGAGCATGTGAGAGGACCTGGTGTGTTGATGTAGTTGATGATTCTTTCAATCTGCACTTCATTTGTAACACAAGGATGCCCAGATTGACGACTTGATTTGGCCCAACAATTTCTTCGGGGTCATTTTCTTTAGTAGCACCAGCGTGATTTTCTTCACGATCCGAAATGACTTCTTCAGTAGATTCTTCGGTAGAGATGACATCCTCAGTAGCTGTGAACTTGATGGATTCCTCAGGTGACATTTCATCTAGCACAGGAGGTAGGTGCTCTCTTTGCAAGCCATTAGTCTCATCGAACCGCACATCTACGGTTTTGTTGGGGAACGTTGCAGAAAATAAAAATTTTCCTACGGTTTCACCAAGATCCATCTATGAGTTCATCTAAGCAACGAGTGAAAGGGGAGATGCATCTACATACCACTTTGTAGATCGCGAGCGGAAGCGTTCAAAAGAACAGGGTTGAAGTAGTCGTTCTCGTCGTGATCCTATCACCGGAGATCCTAGCGCCGAACGGATGGCACCTCCGCATTCAACACACGTACGGTCAGCGTGCGTCTCCTCCGTCTTGATTCAGCAAGGGGGAAGGAGAGGTTGATGATGATCCAGCAGCACGACGACGTGGTGGTGGATGCAGCAGAACTCCGGCAGGGCTTCGCCAAGCTGCTGCGGGAGGAGGACGAGGTGTAGCAGGGGGAGGGAGGCGCCAAGACTTGGGTGTGGCTGCCCTCCCCCTGCCCTCCTTTATATAGGCCCCCAGGGGGGGGCGCCGGCCCTGGGAGATCAATCTCCCAAGGGGGGGCGGCGGCCAAGGGGGGTGAAGTGCCCCCCAAGGCAAGTGGTGCGCCCCCCCCCGCACCTAGGGTTTCCAACCCTAGGCGCAGGGGGGGGCAAGGTGGGCGCACCAGCCCACTAGGGGCTGGTTCCCCTCCCACTTCAGCCCACGGGGCCCTTCGGGATAGGTGGCCCCACCCGGTGGACCCCCGGGACCCTTCCGGTGGTCCCGGTACAATACCGGATGACCCCGAAACTTTCCCGATGGCCGAAACAACACTTCCTATATAGTTTTCTTTACCTCCAGACCATTCCGAAACTCCTCGTGACGTCCGGGATCTCATCCGGGACTCCGAACAACATTCGGTTTGCTGCATACTCATATTCATACAACCCTAGCGTCACCGAACCTTAAGTGTGTAGACCCTACGGGTTCGGGAGACATGTAGACATGACCGAGACGGCTCTCCGATCAATAACCAACAGCGGGATCTGGATACCCATGTTGGCTCCCACATACTCCTCGATGATCTCATCGGATGAACCACGATGTCGAGGATTCAAGCAACCCCGTATACTATTCCCTTTGTCAGACGGTATGTTACTTGCCCGAGACTCGATCGTCGGTATCCCAATACCTTGTTCAGTCTTGTTACCGGCAAGTCACTTTACTCGTACCGTAATGCATGATCCCGTGACCAGACACTTGGTCACTTTGAGCTCATTATGATGATGCACTACCGAGTGGGCCCAGTGATACCTCTCCGTCATACGGAGTGACAAATCCCAGTATCGATCCGTGTCAACCAAACAGACACTTTCGGAGATACCTGTAGTGCACCTTTATAGTCACCCAGTTACGTTGTGACGTTTGGTACACCCAAAGCACTCCTACGGTATTCGGGAGTTACACGATCTCATGGTCTAAGGAAGAGATACTTGACATTGGAAAAGCTCTAGCAAAACGAACTACATGATCTTGTGCTATGCTTAGGAATGGGTCTTGTCCATCACATCATTCTCCTAATGATGTGATCCCGTTGTCAACGACATCTAATGTCCATAGTCAGGAAACCATGACTATCTGTTAACCAACGAGCTAGTCAACTAGAGGCTTACTTGGGACGTATTGTGGTCTATGTATTCACACGTGTATTACGATTTCCGGATAATACAATTATAGCATGAATAAAAGACAATTATCATGAACAAGGAAATATAATAATAATCCTTTTATTATTGCCTCTAGGGCATATTTCCAACAGTCTCCCACTTGCACTAGAGTCAATAATCTAGTTACATTGTGATGAATCGAACACCCATAGAGTTCTGGTGTTGATCATGTTTTGCTCGCGAGAGAGGTTTAGTCAACGGATCTACGACATTTAGATCCGTATGTACTTTGCAAATAACTATGTCTCCATCTTGAACATTTTCACGGCTGGAGTTGAAGCAACGCTTGATGTGCCTGGTCTTCTTGTGAAACCTGGGCTCCTTGGCAAGGGCAATAGCTCCAGTGCTGTCACAGAAGAGTTTGATCGGCCCCGACGCATTGGGTATGACTCCTAGGTCGGTGATCAACTCCTTCACCCAAATTGCTTCATGCGCTGCCTCCGAGGCTGCCATGTACTCCGCTTCACATGTAGATCCCGCCACGACGCTCTGCTTGCAGCTGCACCAGCTTACTGCTCCACCATTCAACATATACACGTATCCGGTTTGTGACTTAGAGTCATCCAGATCTGTGTCGAAGCTAGCGTCGACGTAACCCTTTACGACGAGCTCTTCGTCACCTCCATAAACGAGAAACATGTCCTTTGTCCTTTTCAGGTACTTTAGGATATTCTTGACCGTTGTCGAGTGTTCCTTGCCGGGATTACTTTGGTACCTTCCTACCAAACTTACGGCAAGGTTTACATCTGGTCTGGTACACAGCATGGCATACATAATAGATCCTATGGCTGAAGCATAGGGGATGACACTCATCTCTTCTTTATCTTTTGCCGTGGTCGGGCATTGAGCCGAGCTCAATCTCACACCTTGCAATACAGGCAAGAACCCCTTCTTGGACTAATCCATTTTGAACTTCTTCAAAATCTTATCAAGGTATGTGCTTTGTGAAAGACCTATGAGGCGTCTCGATCTATCCCTATAGATCTTGATGCCTAATATGTAAGAAACTTCTCCAAGGTCCTTCATTGAAAAACACTTATTCAAGTAGGCCTTAATGCTGTCCAAAAGTTCTATATCATTTCCCATCAAAAGTATGTCATCTACATATAATATGAGAAATGCTACAGAGCTCCCACTCACTTTCTTGTAAACGCAGGCTTCTCCATAAGTCTGCATAAACCCAAACGCTTTGATCATCTCATCAAAGCGAATGTTCCAACTCCGAGATGCTTGCACTAGCCCATAAATGGATTGCTGGAGCTTGCATACTTTGTTAGCATTCTTAGGATCGACAAAACCCTCCGGTTGCATCATATACAGTTCTTCCTTAAGATGCCCGTTAAGGAATGCCGTTTTGACGTCCATCTGCCATATCTCATAATCATACTATGTGGCAATTGCTAACATGATTTGGACGGACTTCAGCTTCACTACGGGAGAGAAAGTCTCATCATAGTCAACCCCTTGAACTTGTCGATAACCCTTAGCGACAAGTCGAGCTTTATAGATGGTAATATTACCATCCGCGTCCGTCTTCTTCTTAAAGATCCATTTGTTTTCTATCGCTCGCCGATCATCGGGCAAGTCTGTCAAAGTCCATACTTTGTTTTCATACATGGATTCTATCTCGGATTGCATGGCTTCGAGCCATTTGTTGGAATCTTGGCCCGCCATCGCTTCTTCATAGTTTGAAGGTTCACCGTTGTCTAACAACATGATTTCCAGGACAGGGTTGCCATACCACTCTGGTGTGGAACGTGTCCTTGTGGACCTATGAAGTTCAGTAGCAACTTGATCAGAAGTACCTTATTCATCATCATTAATTTCCTCTCCAGTCGGTGTCGGCACCACAAGAACATTTTCCTGAGCTGCACTACTTTCCGGTTCAAGAGGTAGTACTTCATCTAGTTCTACTTTCCTCCCACTTACTCCTTTCGAGAGAAACTCTTTTTCCATAAAGGATCCGTTCTTGGCAACAAAGATCTTGCCCTCGGATCTTAAGTAGAAGGTATACCCAATGGTTTCCTTAGGGTATCCTATGAAGACGCATTTTTCCGACTTGGGTTCGAGCTTTTCAGGTTGAAGTTTCTTGACATAAGAATCGCATCCCCAAACTTTTAGAAATGACAACTTAGGTTTCTTCTCAAACCATAATTCATACGGTGTCGTCTCAATGGATTTAGACGGTGCTCTATTTAAAGTGAATGTAGCTGTCTCTAGAGCATATCCCCAAAATGATAGCGGTAAATCGATAAGAGACATCATAGATCGCACCATATCCAATAGAGTGCGATTACGACGTTCGGACACACCGTTACGCTGAGGTGTTCTGGGCGGCGTGAGTTGTGAAACAATTCCACATTTTCTTAAGTGTGTACCAAATTCGTGACTTAAATATTCTCCTCCATGATCCGATCGTAAGAATTTTATCTTTCGGTCACGTTGATTCTCTACTTCATTCTGAAATTCCTTGAACTTTTCAAAGGTCTCAGACTTGTGTTTCATCAAGTAGACATACCCATATCTACTCAAGTCATCAGTGAGAGAGAGAACATAACGATATCCTCCACGAGCCTCAACGCTCATTGGACCACACACATCAGTATGTATGATTTCCAATAAGTTGGTTGCTCGCTCCATTGTTCCAGAGAACGGGGTCTTGGTCATTTTGCCCATGAGGCATGGTTCGCATGTGTCCAATGATTCATAATCGAGAGACTCTAAAAGTCCATCAGCATGGAGCTTCTTCATGCGCTTGACACCAATGTGACCAAGGCGGCAATGCCACAAGTATGTGGGACTATCATTATCAACTTTGCATCTTTTGGTATTCACACTATGAATATGTGTAACATTACGTTCGAGATTCATTAAGAATAAACCATTGACCGTCGGGGCATGACCATAAAACATATCTCTCATATAAATAGAACAACCATTATTCTCGGATTTAAATGAGTAGCCATCTCGTATCAAACGAGATCCAGATACAATGTTCATGCTCAAACTTGGCACTAAATAACAATTATTGAGGTTTAAAACTAACCCCGTAGGTAAATGTAGAGGTAGCGTGCCGACGGCGATCACATCGACCTTGGAACCATTCCCGACGTGCATCGTCACCTCGTCCTTCGCCAGTCTCCGCTTATTCCGCAGCTCCTGTTGTGAGTTACAAATGTGAGCAACGACACTGGTATCAAATACCCAGGAGTTACTACGAGTACTGGTAAGGTACACATCAATTACATGTATATCAAATATACCTTTAGTGTTGCCGGCCTTCTTGTCCGCTAAGTATTTGGGGCAGTTCCGCTTCCAGTGACCCTTCCCCTTGCAATAAAAGCACTCAGTCTCAGGCTTGGGTCCATTCTTTGACTTCTTCCCGGCAACTGGCTTACCGGGCGCGGCAACATCTTTGCCGTCCTTCTTGAAGTTCTTCTTACCCTTGCCCTTCTTGAACTTAGTGGTCTTATTGACCATCAACACTTGATGTTCTTTCTTGATTTCAACCTCTGCTGACTTCAGCATTGAGAATACTTCAGGAATGGTCTTCACCATCCCCTGCATATTGTAGTTCAACACAAAGCTCTTGTAGCACGGTGGGAGCGACTGAAGGATTCTGTCAATGACCGCCTCGTCCGGGAGGTTGATCTCCAGCTGGGACAGGCGGTTGTGCAACCCAGACATTTTGAGTATGTGCTCACTGACAGAACTGTTTTCCTCCATCTTACAACTAAAGAACTTGTCGGAGACTTCATATCTTTCGACCCGGGCATGAGCTTGGAAAACCATTTTCAGCTCCTCGAACATCTCATATGCTCCGTGCTTCTCAAAATGCTTTTGGAGCCCCGGTTCTAAGCTGTAAAGCATGCCGCACTGAATGAGGGAGTAATCATCAGCATGTCATTGCCAAGTGTTCATAACATCTTGGTTTTCTGGGATGGGTGCTTCACCTAGCGGTGCATCTAGGACATAATCTTTCTTGGCTGCTATGAGGATGATCCTCAGGTTCCGGACCCAGTCCGAATAGTTGCTGCCATCATCTTTCACCTTGGTTTTCTCTAGGAACGCGTTGAAGTTCATGTTGACATGAGCGTTGGCCATTTGATCTACAAGACATATTTTGCAAAAGTTTTAGACTAAGTTCATGATAATTAAGTTCATATAATCAAATTATTTAATGAACTCCCACTCAGATTAGACATCCCTCTAGTCATCTAAGTGTTACACGATCTGAGTCGACTAGGCCGTGTCCGATCATCACGTGAGACGGACTAGTCATCATCAGTGAACATCTCCATGTTGATCGTATCTTCCATACGACTCATGTTCGACCTTTCGGTCTCTGAGTTCCGAGGCCATGTCTGTACATGCTAGGCTCGTCAAGTTAACCCTAAGTGTTCTGCATGTGTAAATCTGTCTTACACCCGTTGTATGTGAACGTAAGGATCTATCACACTCGATCATCACGTGGTGCTTCGAAATGACGAACTTTAGCAATGGTGCACAGTTAGGGGGAACACTTTCTTGAAATTATTATAAGGGATCATCTTATTTACTACCGCCATTCTAAGTAAACAAGATGCATAAAACATAATAAACATCACATGCAATTATATAGTAGTGACATGATATGGCCAATATCATATAGCTCCTTTGATCTCCATCTTCGGGGATCCATGATCATCTTCGTCACCGGCATGACACCATGATCTCCATCATCATGATCTCCATCATTGTGTCTTCATGAAGTTGTCACGCCAACGACTACTTCTACTTCTATGGCTAACGCGTTTAGCAATAAAGTAAAGTAATTTACATGGCGTTCTTCAATGACACGCAGGTCATACAAAAATTAAATACAACTCCTATGGCTCCTGCCGGTTGTCATACTCATCGACATGCAAGTCGTGATTCCTATTACAAGAACATGATCTCATACATCACAATATATCGTTCATCATTCATCACAACTTCTGGCCATATCACATCACATGACAATTGCTGCAAAAACAAGTTAGACGTCCTCTAATTGTTGTTGCATCTTTTACGTGGCTGCAATTGGGTTCTAGCAAGAACATTTTCTTACCTACGAATAACCACAACGTGATTTTGTCAACTTCTATTTACCCTTCATAAGGACCCTTTTCATCTAATCCGCTCCAACTAAAGTAGGAGAGACAGACACCCGCTAGCCACCTTATGCAACTAGTGCATGTCAGTCAGTGGAACCTGTCTCACGTAAGCGTACATGTAAGGTCGGTCCGGGCCGCTTCATCCCACAATACCGTTGAAGCAAGAAAAGACTAGTAGCAACAAGCAAGTTGACAAGATCTACGCCCACAACAAATTTGTGTTCTACTCGTGCAATAGAGAACTACGCATAGACCTAGCTCATGATGCCACTGTTGGGGAACGTTGCAGAAAATAGAAAAATTCCTACGGTTTCACCAAGATCCATCTATGAGTTCATCTAAGCAACGAGTGAAAGGGGAGATGCATCTACATACCACTTTGTAGATCGCGAGCGGAAGCGTTCAAAAGAACGGGGTTGAAGTAGTCGTTCTCGTCGTGATCCTATCACCGGAGATCCTAGCGCCGAACGGACGACACCTCCGCATTCAACACACGTACGGTCAGCGTGACATCTCCTCCGTCTTGATCCAGCAAGGGGGAAGGAGAGGTTGATGATGATCCATCAGCACGACGGCGTGGTGGTGGATGCAGCAGAACTCCGGCAGGCCTTCGCCAAGCTGCTGCGGGAGGAGGACGAGGTGTAGCAGGGGAGGGAGGCGCCAAGACTTGGGGTGCGGCTGCCCTCCCTCCTGCCCTCCTTTATATAGGCCCCCAAGGGGGGGGGGGCGGCGGCCCTGGGAGATTCAATCTCCCAAGGGGGCGGTGGCCAGGGGGGTGGAGTGCCCCCCAAGGCAAGTGGTGCGCGCCCCCCCCACCTAGGGTTTCCAACCCTAGGCGCAGGGAGGCCCAAGGGGGGCGCACCAGCCCACTAGGGGCTGGTTCCCCTCCCACTTCAGCCCACGGGGCCCTCCGGGATAGGTGGCCCCACCCGGTGGACCCCCGGGACCCTTCCGGTGGTCCCGGTACAATACCGGGTTACCCCGAAACTTTCCTGATGGCCGAAACAACACTTCCTATATAGTTTTCTTTACCTCCGGACCATTTCGGAACTACCCCGAAACTTTCCCGATGGCCGAAACAACACTTCCTATATAGTTTTCTTTACCTCCGGACCATTTCGGAACTCCTCGTGACGTCCGGGATCTCATCCGGGACTCCGAACAACATTCGGTTTGCTGCATACTCATATTCATACAACCCTAGCGTCACCGAATCTTAAGTGTGTAGACCCTACGGGTTCGGGAGACATGTAGACATGACCGAGACGGCTCTCCGGTCAATAACCAACAGCGGGATCTGGATACCCATGTTGGCTCCCACATACTCCTCGATGATCTCATCCGATGAACCACGATGTCGAGGATTCAAGCAACCCCGTATACTATTCCCTTTGTCAGACGGTATGTTACTTGCCCGAGACTCGATCGTTGGTATCCCAATACCTCATTCAGTCTCGTTACTGGCAAGTCACTTTACTCGTACCGTAATGCATGATCCCGTGACCAGACACTTGGTCACTTTGAGCTCATTATGATGATGCATTACCGAGTGGGCCCAGTGATACCTCTCCGTCATACGGAGTGACAAATCCCAGTCTCGATCTGTGTCAACCCAACAGACACTTTCGGAGATACCTGTAGTGCACCTTTATAGTCACCCAGTTACGTTGACGTTTGGTACACCCAAAGCACTCCTACGGTATCCGGGAATTACACGATCTCATGGTCTAAGGAAGAGATACTTGACATTGGAAAAGCTCTAGCAAAACAAACTACACGATCTTGTGCTATGCTTAGGAATGGGTCTTGTCCATCACATCATTCTCCTAATGATGTGATCCCGTTGTCAACAACATCTAATGTCCATAGTCAGGAAACCATGACTATCTATTGACTAACGAGCTAGTCAACTAGAGGCTTACTAGGGATGTATTGTGGTCTATGTATTCACACGTGTATTACGATTTCCGGATAATACAATTATAGCATGAATAAAAGACAAATATCATGAACAAGGAAATATAATAATAATCCTTTTATTATTGCCTCTAGGGCATATTTCCAACAGGTTTCAACAACCTTGTGATGATATGTGTTGAAGACTATGTAGGTGTGCGAGTCCTTTCTGTAACCAAGCATAGAACCCTCATGTGCTTTCGATGCAAATTTAGAGTGGTGGTGAGGATCTCTAATCCAGAATTTAGCACCGAAGAATTGAAATAACTTACATTGGGTTTCTTGTGAGTGACGAGTTCATATGAGGTCTTGAAGAATTTGTGAAGATATACCCTGTTGATGATGTGGCATGTAGTATCAATAGCATCTGGCTAGAAACACTGTGGAGTCTTGTATTCATCAAGCATAGTGCGAGCCATCTCAACAAGAGTCCTGTTCTTGCGCTCCACGACGTCGTTTTGCTGAGGAGTATAGGGAGCGGATAACTCATGAGTAATACCAAGTATATCAAGATATTCATCGAGACCAGTATTCTTGAACTCGGTTCCATTATCACTCCTGATATGCTTGATCTTCACACCGAAGTTCGTAGATGCTCTTGAGGAAAATCATTTGAAGACTTCCTGCACTTCATTTTTGTAATTGATGATATGCACCCAGGTATAATGAGAATAATCATCAACAATGACAAAGACATATAATGATGCAGAATTAGTGAACATGGCATAATGAGTAGGGCCAAAGAGATCCATGTGAAGTGATATGTCTCCACCGTATCTATAATTTTTGATTGCTCCATGCTACTTTATCTATTGTTTTGGACTATATTGGGCTTTATTTTCCACTTTTATATTATTTTTGGGACTAACCTATTAACCGGAGGCCCAGCCCAGAATTTTTATTTTTTGCCTATTTCAGTGTTTCGAAGAAACGGAATATCAAACGGAGTCCAAACGGAATGAAACCTTCGGGAACGTGATTTTCTCACCGAACGTGATCCAGGAGACATGGACCCTACGACAAGAAGTGCCATAGGCGGTCACAAGGGTGGAGGGCGGGCCCCCTACCTCGTGGGCCCCCTGTTGCTCCACCGACGTACTCCTTCCTCCTATATATGCCTACGTACCCCCGACAGATCAGAATAGGAGCCAAAAACCTAATTGCACCACCGCAACTTTCTGTATCCACGAGATCCCATCTTGGGGCCTGTTTCGGAGCTCCGTCGGAGGGGGCATCTACCACGGAGGGCTTCTACATCAACACCATAGCCCCTACGATGAAGTGTGAGTAGTTTACTTCAGACCTTCAGGTCCATAGCTAGTAGCTAGATGGCTTCTTCTCTCTTTTTGGATCTCAATGCAATGTTCTCCCCCTCTCTTGTGGAGAACTATTCGGTGTAATCTTATTTTTGCGGTGTGTTTGTTGAGACCAATGAATTGTGGGTTTATGATCCAGTATTATCTATGGAAAATATTTGAATCTTCTCTGAATTCTTTTATGTATGATTGAGTTATCTTTGCAAGTCTCTTCGAATTATCCGTTTGGTTTGGCCAACTAGATTGGTAGTTCTTGCAATGGGAGAAGTGCTTAGCTTTGGGTTCAATCTTACGATGTCCTTACCCAGTGACAGAAAGGGTTGCAAGGCACGTATTGTATTGTTGCCATCGAGGATAACAAGATGGGGTTTTTATCATATTGCATGAATTTATCCCTCTACATCATATCATCTTGCTTAAGGCGTTACTCTGTTTTTAACTTAATACTCTAGATGCATGCTGGATAGCGGTCGATGAGTGGAGTAATAGTAGTAGATGCAGAATCGTTTCGATCTACTTGTCTCGGACGTGATGCCTATATACATGATCATTGCCTAGATATACTCATAGCTATGCTCAATTCTGTCAATTTCTCAACAGTAATTTGTTCACCCACCGTAGAATACTTATGCTCTTGAGAGAAGCCACTAGTGAAACCTATGGCCCCCAGGTCTATTCTCATCATATCAATCTCTATCACTTTATTTACTTGCTTCGTTTTTACTTTGCCTTTTACTTTTCACTTTGGATCTATCTATCAAAAATACGAAAAATATTATTTATCATCTCTATCAGATCTCACCCTCGTAAGTGACCATGAAGGGATTGACAACCCCTAATCACGTTGGTTGCGAGTAGCTATCGTTTTGTGTAGGTACGAGGGACTTGTGCGTGGTCTCCTACTGGATTGATACCTTGGTTCTCAAAAACTGAGGGAAATACTTACGCTACTTTACTGCATCATCCTCTCCTCTTCGGGGAAATCCAACGCAGTGCTCAAGAGGTAGCAAGAAGAATTTCTGGCGCCGTTGCCGGGGAGGCTCACGCAAGCAAGTCAACAATACCAAGTACCCATCACAATCCCTATCTCTCGCATTACATTATTTGCCTCTGGTTTTCCTCTCCCCCACTTCACCCTTGCCATTTTATTCGCCCTCTCTTTCCCAACCTCCTCCTCTCTTTCCCGTTTGCCTTTTCCCTTTGCCTTTCTATTTGCTCGTGTGCTAGTTTGCTTGCTTGCCGTAATGTCTAATTCCTTATCCGCTCCTATGTCTCCCGAATTTGAAGTTCTTCACTTCAAGCAAAGATGCTTGTTATAGGATGATGGAATCTTATTGTAAGTGCACCCTAGACGTGAACTTTATAATTCTTCTTCGTAATTTTTATGTTGGGTTAAATATGACGCATAGACAACTCTTGGATTGCATCGCCAAGGGGAATTTCATTGAGATTGATCCCAATATTGCGCATGAAGTTATAGAGGGAATAGTGGGAACACTACCCCAAAAGGGAGGATCTTATCCTACCCAGGAAGAAACCCAAGTGTTTGAGAAGATTTGCGAAGTAATAATTTTTTTACAAAAGTCTCTTGAGCCTCTTAAAAGTGTTAGCGGAAATCTTCACTGCATGAATATGTTGATTACTCTTTGTAATAAGAGGTTGGATTCTTTAGATCTAAAAATTTCCGAGTATGAAGGGAAGCGGAAAGAACCTCCCAGATTTGAGCATGACTCCGCTAAGAAATTGAAAATCAAAGATGGCACGCATTAGATCTATCCTTGCTTTTATGCCTAGCTAGGGGTGTTAAACGATAGCGCTTGTTAGCAGCATCCACAGCCGGAGTGACTGAGGGGACACCACTTTCCACAACATACCAGAGATCATTATCAATTGCCTCAAGCTGCATGCACATCTCGTTCTTCCAGTAGGGGTAGTCCGTCCCATCGAAGGTAGGACACCCAACCGAGACCTTGATCATTCCTACAGTCAATATAACTAGAACTCCAGCTGGTTAAACCAAAATCACACAGGACAAGGGAGTACCTTGCTCTGATACCAATTGAAAGTGCGTTTTATCGACTAGAGGGGGTGAATAGGTGAGTTTTACAAATTCGTCACTGAGGAATTTCTAGGTGAAGAAATTCCTAAGCAACGACACACTAGCAGTGGAATAAGTACTCAGATATAAACATAACAGAGCAACAACATAGTCATCATGATGAAATGAAAACAAGCACAGAGTATAGATAGCGTGATAACAGGATAAGCAGGCTAAAGACTATGTGACTGAATAATTAGGAATGAGGAATTAGAGAAAATCTTCAGTCAATGTCTTCAAACAGTAATGATCAGGTCCATCAATACATGAATGAGGAAATGAAAGGGTTGAGGAAATAGAACCAGTTGGCTTGGTGAAGATAATGATTTGGTAGACCAGTTCCAACTGCTGTGATAGTTGTACATCTAGTTGGAGTGGCTGGGTATTTAAACTCAAGGACACATAGTCCTCACCATATTCTCCTTGAGCTAAAGTCACACAGACCTCGCCCAACACTCGTGGTAAGTCTTCAGGTGAGTTCCAAACCTTCACAGACTTGGTCACTCGGCGATCCACAATTCCTCTTGGATGCTCCGACCATGACGCATAACCGTCTGGAGGATACACAGTCCTCAAAGGTAACAAGCATCAGTTCCACACAGTAACAATCTCTTCAGTGATGCTCAATCACTTTGGGTTTGTAGGTGTTTGGGTTTGGGTTTTCCTCACTTGATGATTTTCGCTCAAAGTCCTCGGAGGATGGGATGCTCTCAGTGACAAGTGTCAGTTTCTCTCAGAGCAGCCAACCAGCTAGTGGTTGTTGGGGGCGGCTATTTATAGTCTAGGGAGCAGCCCGACATGATAAGACATAAATGCCCTTCAATGATATGACCGTTAGGTGGGTAGATATTTTAGGACAGCTGGCGCGTAGCACAGCAACGGTCGGATATGAGGTTCAAATTCCTCAGGGCTATCATGTTCCTCACTGTGTAGGCAATTCGCACTGGCGAATTCCTAACTCCTCAGTCAGAACAAATTCTTCAGAGACTAGAAGATCTTTGTATCTGTCACGGAAGAAATTGACTGAACTGATATGAGATTTCCAATGGCTTCACTCCAAAGGATTGGGTAGGTGTAGGATTTTAAGATGAGCTTCACTTGGAAATCAGTTTCCTTAGTATTACCTCGACCCCCTTTAACAGTACCGTGTTTCCTATGACTCAAGAAAGAGAAAATGAAACTATCAAAACAAAAGTCTTCACGCTTCATAATCCTCGCGTGAATATCCAAGTCTTCAAGGTCACACCAATTTCTTCACTTTCAAAATCTTCAGGAGAACCAAAGTCTTCAGCTGAAGACATACATTTTTAGGGGTCGGCTTTCATTGTAAATATCAAACTCCTCATCGACTTATAGAGCCTGTGTACACTCACAAACATATTAGTCTCTTAACCTATAAGTCTTCAATACACCAAAATCACTAAGGGGCACTAGATGCACTTATAGTGATGACTCTATTTGGCACACCAAAACAACAGGCTAGTCCCTTGAAGAACTTGACGACTGATTGTGTGTCACCTTTCTCACTGGTTCCACTCCTGGCCACTTTATGAACTTGTCGATCGCAACGTACAAGTACTCAAAGCCCCCGACATCACAGGGAAAGGGGCCCAGTATGTCGAGCCCCCACACCGAAAATGGCCAGGAAAGAGGGATTGTCTGAAGAGCTTGGGCTGGTTGATGAAGCTTCTTTGAATGGAACTGGCATGTTTCACACTTGGTTACTAGTGCAATTGCATCCTGGAGAGCGGTGGGCCAAAAGAAACCTTGCCGGAATGCTTTGCCGGCAAGGGCTCTTGACCCTATGTGGGAGCCACATATGCCTCCATGTATCTCTGCCAACAGCTCCAGTCTGTCCTCCTGAGGAATGCATTAATTTCATGTTGTTCGGTCTCCCTCTGTATAGGACATTATACACGAACTGGTACATGCTGGACCGACGGGCTACTTTTTCTACCTCTTCTTGTTCCTCAGGGAGTTCCCCTGTTTGGAGGAAACGAACGGTGTGTTGTTCCCATGCCGGAGCCTGAGGCCAGACAGCAAGGATTAAAGGCTCATCTCCTACCGTGGGGACAGCTGTCTCTACGGCCAAGGCTCGGGGCCGTGCCGGAGGCTGCTGCTCCCCGGCAAGCTTGGGGTTCTGATATGTCTCCAATGTATCTATAATTTTTGATTGGTTCATGCTATTATATTACCCCTTTTGGATGTTTATGGGCTTTATTTTACACATTTATATCATTTTTGGGACTAACCTACTAACCGGAGGCCCAGCCTGTATTGCTGTTTTTTTGCCTATTTCAGTATTTCGAAGAAAAGGAATATCAAACAAAGTCCAAACGGAATGAAACCTTCGGGAGCGTGATTTTTGGAACGAACGTGATCCAGAGGACTTGGAGTGCAAGTCAAGAAGCGGCTGAGGCAGCCACGAGAGGGTAGGGCGTGCTCCCCTATAGGGCGTGCCCCCTGTCTCATGGGCCCCTCGGGCGGCCACCGACGTACTTCTTCCTCCTATATAAGCCTACGTACCCCGAAAACATCCAGGGAGGACTCGAAACACAATTTGCACCACTATAACCTTCTGTATCCATGAGATCCCATCTTGGAGCCTTCGTCGGTGCTCTACCGGAGGGGGAATCGACCATGGAGGGCTTCTACATCAACACCATAGCCCCTCCGATGAGTTGTGAGTAGTATACCACAGACCTTTGGGTCCATAGTTATTAGCTAGATGGCTTCTTCTCTCTTTTTGGATCTCAATACAATGTTCTCCTCCTCTCTTGTGGAGATCTATTCGATGTAATCTCTTTTTGTGGTGTGTTTGTCGAGATCCGATGAATTGTGGGTTTATGATCAAGTTTATCTATGAGAAATATTTGAATCTCCTCTTAATTCTTTTATGTATGATTGAGTTACCTTTGCAAGTCTCTTCGAATTATCAGTTCAGTTTGGCCTACTAGATTGATCTTTCTTGCCATGGGAGAAGTGCTTAGCTTTGGGTTCAATCTTGCGGTGTCCTTACCCAGTGACAGAAAGGGTTGCAAGGCACGTATTGTATTGTTGCCATCAAGGATAAAAAGATGGGGTTTATATCATATTGCATGAGTTTATCCCTCTACATCATGTCATCTTGCTTAATGCGTTACTCTGTTCTTTATGAACTTAATACTCTAGATGCAGGGAGGAGTCGGTCGATGTGTGGAGTAATATTAGTAGATGTAGGCAGGAGTCGGTCTACTTGTCATGGGCGTGATGCCTATATACATGATCATGCCTAGATAATCTCATAATTATTCGCTTTTCTATCAATTGCTCGACAGTAATTTGTTCACCCACCGTAATACTTATGCTATCTTGAGAGAAGCCTCTAGTGAAACCTATGGCCCCCGGGTCTATCTCTTATCATATTTGCTTCCAATCTACTTTTATTTGCATCTTTACTTTTTGCATCTATATTATAAAATACCAAAAATATATTTATCTTATCATACTATCTCTATCAGATCTCACTTTCGCAAGTGGCCGTGAAGGGATTGACAACCCCTTTATTGTGTTGGTTGCGAGTTCTTGGTTTGTTTGTGTAGGTGCGTGGGACTTTTTAGGAGCCTCCTACTAGATTGATACATTGGTTCTCAAAAACTGAGGGAAATACTTACGCTACTATTGCTGCATCACCCTTTCCTCTTCAAGGAAAACCAACGCAAGCTCAAGACGTAGCAAGAAGGATTTCTGGCACCGTTGCCGGGGAGGTCTTCACTCAAGTCAAGACATACCAAGTACCCATCACAAACTCATCTCCCTCGCATTTACATTATTTGCAATTTGCCTCTCGTTTTCCTCTCCCCCACTTCACTGTTGCCGTTTTATTCGCCCTTCTTCTGTTCGTCTTTTTGCTTTGATGTCTTACTTGGCTTGTTTGCTCGTTTGGTTGGAATAGTTATTTATTTATTGCTAAACAGAGAACCTAAGATCTATGGATCCTCATCCGCTTTCTAATCTTTTTAAGAGATCCAATTATGATGAACCAATTGCTAGTGAGTTTTGTGCACTAGATTATCTTTATGAAGCTTTGCTCAAAATTTGTGAATCTGAAAATTATGATGAAGAAATTTATGAAGAGATTCATGATAACTCCTTGAATAAAAAACATGATTGCAATGATTTTCCTATAGATTCTCTTGATGTCAATTGTGCTAATAATATGCAAAACCCTAAGCTTGGGGATGCTAGTTTTGGTATATCTACTACTTTTTTCAATGATCATGATTGGGGTGATTCTTCTTATAACCTTGAAAATTTATTTAAGCCCCATGATGAATATGAGATTGATAATAGTATTTGCAATAATATTGAAAGTGCGTTTGGAAGAGTGTCAACTTTAGATCCCACATATTTGGAGTATGTTCAATCTTATGATATTTTTGATAAAAGTGGGTTCGGAAAGGTCATGACTTTAGTTAATGTTAATCCCACTATCTTGGAAGAGTGTCAACTTTGCATGCATGTGGATCATGTTGAGAATATGTTTTGTGATAGCTATTTTTTGAATTTGCCTATGATCTTACATGTAATGAGAGAGGAAAATATGGTTGTAGAAATTTTTATCTTATCGAATTACCTCTCGTCATGATGAGATTGCTATCGTCTCTTTCTTCTTCCTTGCATATGCTAGTTCTTGCTTGCCTTGCAAATTTGTTTGCTTATAATATGCCTATGCATAGGAAGTATGTTAGACTTATATGTGTTTGTAACGTGTTTCATGATGCTCTCTTTGTGCTTCAATTCTTGTCTTTCTTGTGAGCATCATTAAAATTATCAATGCCTAGCTAGGGGCGTTAAACGATAGCGCTTGTTGGGAGGCAACCCAATATTTTTCCTTGCTGTTATTCAATAAATTTTTCATCTACCTTCTGTTTAGATGTGTTTTTACCTTTTAATTAGTGTTTGTGCCAAGTAGAACCTATAGGATAAACTATGATGATAGTTGATTTGATTCTGCTGAAAAACAGAAACTTTGCGCTCACGAGAAAAAAAATCAATAAATCACAGAAACGTGCTTTTGAATTGATTCTTTTTGATGATGATCAATAAACAAATTTTCCAGTACTTCCTATTTTGGTAGGATTTTAAGAGTTAAAGAAGTTTGTGTTAGTTACAGATTCCTACAGACTGTTCTGTTTTTGCAGATTCTGTTTTTCGTGTGTTGTTTGCTTATTTTGATGCATCTATGGCTAGTATGTAAGGGTATGAACCATAGAAAAGTTGGAATACAGTAGGTTTAACACCAAAATAAATAAATAATGAGTTCATCACAGTACCTTATGTGGTGGTTTTGTTTTCTTTCACTAACGGAGCTTATAAGATTTCCTGTTGAGTTTTGTGTTGTGAAGTTTTCATGTTTTGGGTAAAGCTTTTATGGACTATGGAATAAGGAGTGGCAAGAGCCTAAGCTTGGGGATTCCCATGACACCCCAAGATATTCAAGGATATCCAAAAGCCTAAGCTGGGGATGCCCCGGGAAGGCATCCCCTCTTTCGTCTGTGTTCATTGGTAACTTTACTTGGAGCTATATTTTTATTCGCCACATGATATGTGTTTTGCTTGGAGCATCGTGTATTATTTTAGTCTTTGCTTTATAGTTTACCACAATCATCCTTGCTGTACACACCTTTTGGGAGAATCCCACTTGATTATAATTTGCTGGAATACTCTATGTGCTTCACTTATATCTTTTGAGATTGATAGTTTTTGCTCTAGTGCTTCACTTATATTTTTGAGAGCACGGTGGTAACTTAATTTTGAAGAAATTTCTAGTCTCTCATGCTTCACTTATATTATTTTGAGAATATTTTAGAACAGCATGGTATTTGCTATGGTTACAAATTTGGTCCTATAATGATGAGCATCCAAGTTGGGTATAATAAAAACTATCATATGAAGTGAATTGGATGCTATGATCAATTTGTTGCTTGATAATTGTTTTGAGATATAAAGGTAGTAATTGTTAGGGTCATCCTAGTGGATAATTATGAAATTGAGAAATAATTTTGTTGAAGTTAGCAAGTCCCGTAGCATGCATGTATGGTAAAAGTTGTGTGACAAAATTGTTGCATGAGGTGCTCTTTTGATTGTCTTCCTTATGAGTGGCAGTCGGGGACGAGCGATGGTCTTTTCCTACCAATCTATCCCTCTTGGGGCATGCGTAGTAGTACTTTGCTTCGAGGGCTAAGTAGATTTTTGCAATAAGTATGTGAGTTCTTTATAACTAATGTGAGTCCATGGATATATGCACACTCATTCTTACACTTTGCTAGCCTTTCTTATTACCGCGCAACTCTCACCGGTATTGAAACCATTATTTACCTTCATCAAAACAGCTACCATACCTACCTATCATGGCATTTCCATATCCATTCCAAGATATATTGCCATGCAACTTTCCACCATTCCGTTTATTATGACATGTTTCATTATTGTCATATTGCTCTTTGCATGATTATGTAGTTGACATCGTATTTGTGGCTAGGCCACCTTCATAATTTTCATACATGTCACTCTTGGTTCATTGCATAGCCCAGTATACTGCCGGAGGCATTCATATAGAGTCATATCTTGTTCTAGCTTTGAGTTGTAATTCTTGAGTTGTAAATCCATAAAAGTGTGATGATCTTCATTATTAGAGCATTGTCTCGACCAGGAAAGGATGATGAAGACTATGATTCCCCCACAAGTCGGGATGAGACTTCGGACTTTACAAAAGAAAAAAAAAGAAAAAAAAGAGAAAGGCCAAAAAGAAAAAAGAGAGAAAAGAGGCCAAAGAAAAAAAAAGAAAAAGAAAAAAATGAGAGAAAAAGAGAGAAGGGACAATGCTACTATCTCCTTTTCCACACTTTTGCTTCAAAGTAGCACCATGATCTTCATGATAGAGAGTCTCCTATGTTGTCACTTTCATATACTAGTGGTAATTTTTCATTATAGAACTTGGCTTGTATATTCCAATGATGGGCTTCCTCAAAATGCCCTAGGTCTTCGTGAGCAAGCGAGTTGGATGCACAACCACTTAGTTCTTTTTGTTGAGCTTTCATATATTTATAGCTCTAGTGCATCCATTGCATGGAAATCCCTACTCACTCACATCGATATCTATTGATGGGCATCTCCATAGCCCGTTGATACGCCTAGTTGATGTGAGACTATCGTCTCCCTCTTTTTGTCCTCACAACCACCATCTTTTACCACCTAAGTGCTATGTCCATGGCTTACGCTCATGTATTGCGTAAGAGTTGAAAAAGCTGAAGCGCATTAAAAAGTATGAAACAATTGCTTGGCTCATCATCGGGGTTGTGCATGATGGGAGTATTTTGTGTAATGAAAATGAAGCATGGCCTAACTATATGATTTTGTAGGGATAAGCTTTCTTTGGCTATGCTATTTTGATAGGACATGACTATTTGTTAGTATGCTTTCAAGCATTATTATTTTTATGTTTTATAAGCTTTTATCTTGAATCATTTGGATCTGAACATTCATGCCACAATAAAGAAAATTACATTGAGAATTATGCTAGGTAGAATTCCACATCAAAAATTCTGTTTTTGTCATTTACCTACTCGAGGACGAGCAGGAATTAAACTTGGGGATGCTTGATACGTCTCCAACATATCTACAATTTTTTATTGTTCCATGCTATTATATTACCCCTTTTGGATGTTTATGGGCTTTAATTTACACATTTATATCATTTTTGGGACTAACCTACTAACCGGAGGCCCAACCCGTATTGCTGTTTTTTTGCCTATTTCAGTATTACAAAGAAAAGGAATATCAAACGGAGTCCAAATGGAATGAAACCTTCGGGAGTGTGATTTTTGGAACGAACGTGATCCAGAGGACTTGGAGTGCAAGTCAAGAAGCAGTCGAGGCGGCCATGAGAGGGTAGGGCGCGCCCCCCTATAGGGCGTGCCCCCTGTCTCATGGGCCCCTCGGGCGGCCACCGACGTACTTCTTCCTCCTATATAAGCCTGCGTACCCTGAAAACATCCAGGGAGGACCCAAAGCACAATTTGCACCGCTGTAACCTTCTGTATCTGCGAGATCCCATCTTGGAGCCTTCATCGACGCTCTGCCGGAGGGGGAATCGACCATGGAGGGCTTCTACATCAACACCATAGCCCCTCCGATGAGTTGTGAGTAGTATACAACAGACCTTCGGGTCCATAGTTATTAGCTAGATGGCTTATTCTCTCTTTTTGGATCTCAATACAATGTCCCCCGCTCTATTGTGGAGATCTATTCGATGTAATCTCTTTTGGCGGTGTGTTTGTCGAGATTCGATGAATTGTGGGTTTATGATCAAGTTTATCTATGAGAAATATTTGAATCTCCTATGAATTCTTTTATGTATGATTGAGTTACCTTTGCAAGTCTCTTCGAATTATCAGTTTGGTTTGGCCTACTAGATTGATCTTTCTTGCCATGGGAGAAGTGCTTAGCTTTGGGTTCAATCTTGCGGTGTCCTTACCCAGTGACAGAAAGGGTTGCAAGGCACGTATTGTATTGTTGCCATCGAGGATAAAAAGATGGGGTTTATATCATATTGCATGAGTTTATCCCTCTACATCATGTCATCTTGCTTAACGTGTTACTCTGTTCTTTATGAACTTAATACTAGATGCAGGCAGGAGTCGGTCGATGTGTGGAGTAATATTAGTAGATGCAGGCATGAGTCGGTCTACTTGTCACAGACGTGATGCCTATATACATGATCATGCCTAGATAATCTCATAATTATTCGCTTTTCTATCAATTGCTCGACAGTAATTTGTTCACCCACTGTAATACTTATGCTATCTTGAGAGAAGCCTCTAGTGAAACCTATGGCCCCAGGTCTATCTCTTATCATATTTGCTTCCAATATACTTTTATTTGCATCTTTACTTTTTGCATCTATATTATAAAATACCAAAAATATATTTATCTTATCATACTATCTCTATCAGATCTCACTTTCGCAAGTGGCTGTGAAGGGATTAACAACCCCTTTATTGCGTTGGTTGCGAGTTCTTGGTTTGTTTGTGTAGGTGTGTGGGACTTTTGAGGAGCCTCCTACTGGATTGATACCTTGGTTCTCAAAAACTAAGGGAAATACTTACGCTACTATTGCTGCATCTCCCTTTCCTCTTCAAGGAAAACCAACGCAAGCTCAAGACATAGAAGGTTCCCGGCAACTTCCTTGCCGGCGGCTCCTGGGAGCTCAGCGGGAAAGTACTTGTCGGGGCCCACCTTCCTTCGCTTCTTCTGTCTTGCTGATGGTTCAACGGATGGCTGAGTTAATTGGGGCACAAAAGTACCTGGTTCCACAGGCAACTTGAGGACAACGCGTGTTGACAAGTCATCGACAATGCTGTTTTCTGCTCGAGGAACATGTTATCCTTGTAGACCGTCAAAACGCTCCTCCAACTTCCTCACTTCATCTACATAGGCTTCCATCAACGGACTCTGATAGTCTTTGTTAACTTGTTTAACAACAAGCTGTGAATCACCTCTGATGATAAGCTTTTTGATTGCGAGGTCTGCCGTGATCCTGAGACCGGCAAGTAGCCCCTCGTACTCTGTAGTGTTGTTTGTTGACTTTTCACGGGGAAAATGCATCTGGGTTACATACTTGAGGCGCTCTACAATGGGCGCAACGAGTAGCATGCCGGCACCAACACCTTGCAGCGAGAATGCCCCATCAAAGTACATGATCCAATCACGACTTGTATCCTTGCCGGTAAGAGTGGTTTCTTGAACTTCTTCGTCAGGCGTTGAGGTCCATTCTACTATGAACTCTGCCAAGGCCCTGCTCTTGATCGTCGAAGTGCTTTCAAACTTGAGACTGAAGCTTGACAGTTCCAATGCCCACTCCACAATCCTCCAGGTTGCATCTGGGTTGTGCAAGATCCGTTGCAACGGGAGGCGAGTGACGACGGTGATATCATGTGCTTGGAAATAGTGATGCAGCTTTCTTGAGGCCACAGGATGGACGAAAAGCAGCTTCTGCATACCAGAATACCTTGATCTAGCCCCCTGCAAGAGGGAGCTGACAAAATAAACCGGGTGCTGCATCACCTTCTTCTTCTATTCTACTTCGCTTGGTTGTGCAGACCCTGTCTCATCGGGACCGGGCTCTGCCGGGGCCCCCACCTTGCTGGCATCAGGCCCTGCCGGGGAAGGCTGCGGCCCATCATCCGACGGCTTTGCCGCTGCCGCTGCTTCTTCCTCAACTTCTCTCTGCGCCACTAGTGCAGCACTGACCACTTGATTCGGCGCCGCTAGATATAGCAGCAACGACTCTTGCGGTTTAGGCACGACTAGTATTGGCGTGGAGGAGAGGTACCTCTTCAAATCTTGCAGCGCTTCCTCCGCTTCTGGAGTCCATTTCATTGGACCCATGTTTTTCAAAACTTTGAAAAAGAGCAGGGCGCGCTTAGCAGATTTGGAGATGAATCTACTTAGAGCAGCAACGCAGCCGGTGAGCCTACGGACGTCCTTGACTCGTCTTGGCGCCTCAATCTGCTCAATCACTTTGATCTTGTCGGGATTTGCTTTGATTCCGCGTTGAGACACAAAGAATCCAAGAAGTTTGCCGGATGGGACCCCAAGTACACACTTCTCGGGGTTGAGCTTGAGGTTGATCTTGCGCAGATTTTGAAATGTTTCGTCCAGATCCTGCACGAGCGTGGCCTTGTCCTTGGTTTTGACCACTATATCATCCATATAAGCTCCCATATTTCTATGTAGCTGGGGCTCAAAACCAATTTGGACTGCTTGGGCAAACATTGAACCAGCGCTTTTCAACCCGAAAGGCATCCATACAAAATAGTACGTACCACATGGGGTGATGATCGCGGTCTTTTCTTCATCTTCCTTTGTCATGCAGATTTGGTGATATCCCGAGTAGGCATCAAGGAATGACAGCAGGTCGCACCCGACAGTGGAGTCCACTATCTGGTCAATGCGTGGCAAAGGGAAACGATCCTTTGGACAGGCTTTATTGATATCTGTATAGTCAATACACAACCTCCATTTCCCATTTTCCTTGCGCACTATCACGGGATTAGCTAACCACATTGCGTGGAGCACTCCTCTGACCAAGCTTGTTGCTTCCAACTTCCTGATCTCCTCGATGATGAACCCTTGTCGCTCCAAAGCTTGCTTCCCGAACTTCTACTTGACGGGTTGCGCATGAGGACAGACAACAAGGTGGTGCTAAATCACCTCCCTGGGAACATCAGGGATGTCAGATGCAGACGAGCGCAGGAAGGCGACGAAGGAAGACCTCAAACACATCAGCATTCTCCCGCAGGAAGGCGACGAGCGCGCTTTCCTATTTGCGGTCAAGGGTGGAGCTTATGGTAAAAGCTCTGCTCGTGCCATCCTCCATGATGGGTCCCTCTTGGCTTTCGGTGGTGCTGCGTTGGATCTCTTGCTCTTGCCGATGGAGCACTCTGGCACGTCCTCAACGAGAACGCATCACTCCAAGGAGATGCGTTTGCCGGAGTCGGTGCAGGAGTCCTTGTCGGGGCCAAAAGTCTTGCCAGTGGTTGAGGTCTTGCCGGTGACCGAGGCCTTGCCGGTCTTCTTCCCCTCGAAGGCTCCAATAGCAGGAGCAAGTGTTTTGGCGACAGGTGCTGCAACTACCTCTCGGTAGAGTTGGTCGGCACAGATGAGCGCATCCCTCTTGTCACAGTCGACAGTGATGATGCTCATCGGGCTGGGCATCTTCAACTTGTTGTACACGTAGTGTGCTGCCGCCATGAACTTGGCTAGTGCTAGACGACCAAGGATCCCGTTATATGGCAATGAGATCTTGGCGACATCGAAAATGATCTTCTCTGTCCTGTAGTTGATGTCGCCACCAAATGTGACCGGCAACGTGAACTTTCCTTTAGGCTGGCTCCTCCCTGGATTGATCCCTTGAAATGTACATATTTCCTCGAGATCTTCATCAGGGATCTGCAACCTTGATACGTATCCAACGTATCTATAATTTTTGATTGCTCCATGCTACTTTATCTACTATTTTAGGCAATATTGGGCTTTATTATCCACTTCTATATTATTTTTGGGACTAACCTATTAACCGGAGGCCCAGCCTAGATTTGTTGTTTTATGCCTATTTCAGTGTTTCGAGGAAAAGGAATATCAGGCGGAGTCAAAACAGAATGAAATCAACTAGAGAAGTTATTTTTGGAAGGAAAGCAACCTGATGGACTTGGAGTGCACGTTAGGGGAGTCCTGGGCTGCCCACGAGGGTGGGGGGCTCGCTCCTCTGGGCGCGCCCCCCTACCTCGTGAGCACCCCGGAGGTCCACCGACGTACCCCCTGCACCCATATATACCTACGTACCCTAAAACTTCCAGAACAGAAGATAGATCGGGAGTTCCGCCGCCGCAAGCCTTTGTAGCCACCAAAAACCAATCAGGACCCTGTTCCGGCACCCTGCCGGAGGGGGATCCCATCACCGGAGGCCATCTTCATCATCCCGACGCTATCCATGACGAGGAGGGAGTAGTTCATGAAGGAAATATGCCCTGGAGGCAATAATAAAGTTATTATTTATTTCCTCATATCGTGATAAATGTTTATTATTCATGCTAGAATTGTATTAACCGGAAACATAATACATGTGTGAATACATAGACAAACTTAATGTCACTAGTATGCCTCTACTTGACTAGCTCATTAATCAACGATGGTTATGTTTCCTAACCATAGACATGTGTTGTCATTTGATTAACGAGATCACATCATTAGGAGAATGATGTGATTGACTTGACCCATTCCGTTAGCCTAGCACTTGATCGTTTAGTATGTTGCTATTGCTTTCTTCATGACTTATACAAAGTTCCTACAACTATGAGATTATGCAACTCCCGTTTACCGGAGGAACACTTTGTGTGCTACCAAACGTCACAACATAACTAGGTGATTATAAAGGAGCTCTATAGGTGTCTCCGAAGGTACATGTTGAGTTGGCGTATTTCGAGATTAGGTTTTGTCACTCCGATTGTTCGAGAGGTATCTCTGGGCCCTCTCGGTAATGCACATCACTATAAGCCTTGCAAGCAATGTAGCTAATGAGTTATTTATGGAATGATGCATTACGTAACGAGTAAAGAGACTTGCCGGTAACGAGATTGAACTAGGTATTGGATATCGACGATCGAATCTTGGGCAAGTAACATACCAATGACAAAGGGAACAACGTATGTTGTTATGCAGTTTGACCGATAAAGATCTTCGTAGAATATGTAGGAGCCAATATGAGCATCCAGGTTCCGCTATTGGTTATTGACCGGAAACAGTTCGAGGTCATGTCTACATAGTTCTCGAACCCGTAGGGTCCGCACGCTTAACGTTACGATGATAGTTTTATTATGAGTTTATAAGTTTTGATGTACCGAAGGTTGTTCGGAGTCTCAGATGTGATCACGGACATGACGAGGAGTATCGAAATGGTCGAGACATAAAGATTGATATATTGGAAGCCTATATTTGGATATCGGAAATGTTCCGGGTGAAATCGGGATTTTACCGGAGTACCAGGGGGTTACCGGAACCCCCCCGAGGGTTAATGGGCCTACATGGGCCATGAGGGAGAAGAGGAGGGCCGGCCAGGGCAGGCCGCGCGCCCCCTCCCCCCTAGTCCGAATAGGACAAGGAAGGGGGGCGGCCCCCATTCCTCTTTCCCCTCCCCCCTTTCCTTCTCCACCAAGGCAAGAGGGGGGAGTCCTACTCCCGGTGGGAGTAGGACTCCTCCAGGCGCACCCCTAGGGGGCCGGCCGCACCTCCCCCTCCCTCCTTTATATACGGGGGCAGGGGGGCACCTCTAGACACACAAGTTGATCATCGTGATCGTTCCTTAGCCGTGTGCGGTGCCCCCCTCCACCATATTCCACCTCGGTCATATCGTTGCGGTGCTTAGGCAAAGCCCTGCGTCGGTAGAACATCATCATCGTCACCATGCCGTCGTGCTGACGGAACTCATCCCTGACACCTTGCTGGATCGGAGTCTGGGGATCTTCATCGAGCTGAACGTGTGCTGAACTCGGAGGTGCCGTACGTTCGGTGCTTGGATCGGTCGGATCATGAAGACATATGACTACATCAACCGCGTTGTCATAACGCTTCCGCTTATAGTCTACGAGGGTATGTGGACAACACTCTCCCCTCTCGTTGCTATGCATCACCATGATCTTGCGTGTGCGTAGGAATTTTTTTGAAATTACTACGTTCCCCAACAGTGGCATCCGAGCCAGGTTTTATGCGTAGATGTTATATGCACGAGTAGAACATAAGTGAGTTGTGGGTGATATAAGTTATACTGCTTACCAGCATGTCATACTTTGGTTCAGCGGCATTGTGAGATGAAGCGGCCCGGACCGACATTACGCGCACGCTTACGCGAGACTGGTTTCACCGCTACGAGCACTCGTTGCTTAAAGGTGACTGGCAGGTGTCTGTCTCTCTCACTTTAGTTGAACCGAGTGTGGCTACGCCCAGTCCTTGCAAAGGTTAAAACAGCACCAGCTTGACAAACTATCATTGTGGTTTTGATGCGTAGGTAAGAACGGTTCTTGCTCAGCCCGTAGCAGCCACGTAAAATTTGCAACAACAAAGTAGAGGACGTCTAACTTGTTTTTGCAGGGCATGTTGTGATGTGATATGGTCAAGATGTGATGCTATATTTTATTGTATGAGATGATCATGTTTTGTAACCGAAGTTATCGGCAACTAGCAGGAGCCATATGGTTGTCGCTCTATTGTATGAAATGCAAACGCCCTGTAATATCTTTACTTTATCACTAAGCAGTAGCGATAGTCGTAGAAGCAATAGATGGCATAAAGACAATGATGCTACGATGGAGATCAAGGTGTCGTGCCGGTGACGATGGTGATCACGACGGTGCTTCGAAGATGGAGATCACAAGCACAAGATGATGATGGCCATATCATATCACTTATATTGATTGCATGTGATGTTTATCCCTTATGCATCTTATCTTGCTTTGATTGACGGTAGCATTTTAAGATGATCTCTCACTAAATTATGAAGAAGTGTTCTCCTTGAGTATGCACCGTTGTGAAAGTTCTTCGTGTTGAGACACCACGTGATGATCGGGTGTGATAGGCTCTACGTTCAAATACAACGGGTGCAAAACAGTTGCACACGTGGAATACTCAGGTTAAACTTGACGAGCCTAGCATATACAGATATGGCCTCGGAACACGGAGACCGAAAGGTCAAACGTGAATCATATAGTAGATATGATCAACATAGTGATGTTCACCATTGAAACTACTCCATCTCACGTGATGATCGGACATGGTTTAGTTGATTTGGATCACGTGATCACTTAGATGACTAGAGAGATGTCTGTCTAAGTGGGAGTTCTTAAGTAATATGATTAATTGAACTTAAATTTATCATGAACTTAGTACCTGATAGTATTTTGCTTGTCTATGTTTGATGTAGATAGATGGCTCGTGTTGTTGTTCCGTTGAATTTTAATGCGTTCCTTGAGAAAGCTAAGTTGAAAGATGATGGTAGCAATTACACGGACTGGGTCCGTAACCTGAGGATTATCCTCATTGCTGCACAGAAGAATTACGTCCTGGAAGCACCGCTAGGTGCCAGGCCTGCTGCTGATGCAACTGACGACGTTAAGAACGTCTGGCAGAGCAAAGCTGATGACTACTCGATAGTTCAGTGTGCCATGCTTTACGGCTTGGAACCGGGTCTTCAACGATGTTTTGAACGTCATGGAGCATATGAGATGTTCCAGGAGTTGAAGTTAATATTTCAAGCAAATGCCCGGATTGAGAGATATGAAGTCTCCAATAAGTTCTATAGCTGTAAGATGGAGGAGAATAGTTCTGTCAGTGAACACATACTCAAAATGTCTGGGTATAATAATCACTTGATTCAACTGGGAGTTAATCTTCCTGATGATAGTGTCATTGACAGAATTCTTCAATCACTGCCACCAAGCTACAAGAGCTTCGTGATGAACTATAATATGCAAGGGATGGACAAGACTATTCCCGAGCTCTTCGCAATGCTAAAGGCTGCGGAGGTAGAAATCAAGAAGGAGCATCAAGTGTTGATGGTCAATAAGACCACCAGTTTCAAGAAAAAGGGCAAAGGGAAGAAGAAGGGGAACTTCAAGAAGAACAGCAAACAAGTTGCTGCTCAAGAGAAGAAACCCAAGTCTGGACCTAAGCCTGAGACTGGGTGCTTCTACTGCAAGCAGACTGGACACTGGAAGCGGAACTGCCCCAAGTATTTGGCGGATAAGAAGGATGGCAAAGTGAACAAAGGTATATGTGATATACATGTTATTGATGTGTACCTTACTAATGCTCGCAGTAGCACCTGGGTATTTGATACTGGTTCTGTTGCTAATATTTGCAACTCGAAACAGGGACTACGGATTAAGCGAAGATTGGCTAAGGACGAGGTGACGATGCGCGTGGGAAATGGTTCCAAAGTCGATGTGATCGCGGTCGGCACGCTACCTCTACATCTACCATCGGGATTAGTTTTAGACCTAAATAATTGTTATTTGGTGCCAGCGTTGAGCATGAACATTATATCTGGATCTTGTTTGATGCGAGACGGTTATTCATTTAAATCAGAGAATAATGGTTGTTCTATTTATATGAGTAATATCTTTTATGGTCATGCACCCTTGAAGAGTGGTCTATTTTTATTAAATCTCGATAGTAGTGATACACATATTCATAATGTTGAAACCAAAAGATGCAGAGTTGATAATGATAGTGCAACTTATTTGTGGCACTGCCGTTTAGGTCATATCGGTGTAAAGCGCATGAAGAAACTCCATACTGATGGACTTTTGGAATCACTTGATTATGAATCACTTGGTACTTGCGAACCGTGCCTCATGGGCAAGATGACTAAAACGTCGTTCTCCGGAACTATGGAGCGAGCAACTGATTTGTTGGAAATCATACATACTGATGTATGTGGTCCAATGAATATTGAGGCTCGCGGCGGGTATCGTTATTTTCTCACCTTCACAGATGATTTGAGCAGATATGGGTATATCTACTTGATGAAACACAAGTCTGAAACATTTGAAAAGTTCAAAGAATTTCAGAGTGAAGTGGAAAATCATCATAACAAGAAAATAAAATTTCTACGATCTGATCATGGAGGAGAATATTTGAGTTACGAGTTTGGTTTACATTTGAAACAATGTGGAATAGTTTCGCAGCTCACGCCACCCGGAACACCACAACGAAATGGTGTGTCTGAACGTCGTAATCGTACTTTACTGGATATGGTGCGATCTATGATGTCTCTTACTGATTTACCGCTATCGTTTTGGGGTTATGCTTTAGAGACGGCCACATTCACGTTAAATAGGGCACCATCAAAATCCGTTGAGACGACACCTTATGAACTATGGTTTGGCAAGAAACCAAAGTTGTCGTTTCTTAAAGTTTGGGGCTGCGATGCTTATGTGAAGAAACTTCAACCATATAAACTCGAACCCAAATCGGAGAAATGTGTCTTCATAGGATACCCAAAAGAGACTATTGGGTACACCTTCTATCACAGATCTGAGGGCAAGATTTTCGTTGCTAAATTCGGATCCTTTCTAGAGAAGGAGTTTCTCTCGAAAGAAGTGAGTGGGAGGAAAGTAGAACTTGATGAGGTAACTGTACCAGCTCCCTTATTGGAAAATAGTTCATCACAAGAACCAGTTCCTGTGACAACTACACCAATTAGTGAGGAAGCTAATGATATTGATCATGAAACTTCAGATCAAGTTTCTACTGAACCTCGTAGGTCTACCAGAGTAAGATCCGCACCAGAGTGGTATGGTAATCCTATTCTGGAAGTCATGTTACTTGACCATGGCGAACCTACGAACTATGAGGAAGCCATGATGAGCCCAGATTCCGCAAAATGGCTTGAAGCCATGAAATCTGAGATAGGATCCATGTATGAGAACAAAGTATGGACTTTGGTTGACTTGCCCAATGATCGGCAAGCCATTGAGAATAAATGGATCTTCAAGAAGAAGACAGACGTTGATGGTAATATAACTGTCTACAAAGCTCGACTTGTTGCAAAAGGTTTTCGACAAGTTCAAGGGGTTGACTACGATGAGACTTTCTCACCCGTAGCGATGCTTAAGTCTGTCCGAATCATGTTAGCAATTGCCGCATTTTAAGATTATGAAATTTGGCAAATGGATGTCAAAACTGCATTCCTGAATGGATTTCTAGAAGAAGAGTTGTATATGATGCAACCGGAAGGTTTTGTCGATCCAAAAGGAGCTAACAAAGTGTGCAAGCTCCAGCGATCCATTTATGGACTGGTGCAAGCATCTCGGAGTTGGAATAAACGCTTTGATAGTGTGATCAAAGCATATGGTTTTATACAGACTTTTGGAGAAGCCTGTATTTACAAGAAAGTGAGTGGGAGCTCTGTAGCATTTCTGATATTATATGTAGATGACATATTATTAATTGGAAATGATATAGAATTTCTGGATAGCATAAAGGGATACTTGAATACAAGTTTTTCAATGAAAGACCTCGGTGAAGGTGCTTACATATTGGGAATCAAGATCTATAGAGATAGATCAAGACGCTTAATTGGACTTTCACAAAGCACATACCTTGATAAAGTTTTGAAAAAGTTCAAAATGGATCAGGCAAAGAAAGGGTTCTTGCCTGTATTACAAGGTGTGAAGTTGAGTCAGACTCAATGCCCGACCACCGCAGAAGATAGAGAGAAAATGAAAGATGTTCCCTATGCTTCAGCCATAGGCTCTATCATGTATGCAATGCTGTGTACCAGACCTGACGTTTGCTTAGCAATAAGCTTGGCAGGTAGGTACCAAAGTAATTCAGGAGTGGATCACTGGACAGCGGTCAAGAAAATCCTGAAATACCTGAAAAGGACTAAGGATATGTTTCTCGTTTATGGAGGTGACAAAGAGCTAATCGTAAATGGTTACGTTGATGCAAGCTTTGACACTGATCCGGACGATTCTAAATCGCAAACCGGATACGTGTTTTTATTAAACGGTGGAGTTATAAGTTGGTGCAGTTCTAAACAAAGCGTCGTGGCGGGATCTACATGCGAAGCGGAGTACATAGCTACTTCAGAAGCAGCAAATGAAGGAGTCTGGATGAAGGAGTTCACTTCCGATCTAGGTGTCATACCTAGTGCATTGAGACCAATGAAGATCTTCTGTGACAATACTGGTGCAATTGCCTTGGCAAAGGAATCCAGATTTCACAAGAGTACCAAGCACATCAAGAGACGCTTCAATTCCATCCGGGACCAAGTCCAGGTGGGAGACATAGAGATTTGCAAGATACATACGGATCTGAATATTGCAGACCGTTGACTAAGCCTCTTCCACGAGCAAAACACGATCAGCACCAAGACTCCATGGGTGTCAGAATCATTACTGTGTAATCCTGATTATTAACTCTAGTGCAAGTGGGAGACTAAAGGAAATATGCTCTAGAGGCAATAATAAATTTATTATTTATTTCCTCATATCATGATAAATGTTTATTATTCATACTAGAATTGTATTAACCGGAAACATAATACATGTGTGAATACATAGACAAACTTAATGTCACTAGTATGCCTCTACTTGACTAGCTCATTAATCAATGATGGTTATGTTTCCTAACCATAGACATGTGTTGTCATTTGATTAACGGGATCACATCATTAGGAGAATGATGTGATTGACTTGACCCATTCCGTTAGCCTAGCACTTGATCGTTTAGTATGTTGCTATTGCTTTCTTCATGACTTATACAAAGTTCCTACAACTATGAGATTATGCAACTCCCGTTTACCGGAGGAACACTTTGTGTGCTACCAAACATCACAACGTAACTGGGTGATTATAAAGGAGCTCTACAGGTGTCTCCGAAGGTACATGTTGAGTTGGCGTATTTCGAGATTAGGTTTTGTCACTCCGATTGTTGGAGAGGTATCCCTGGGCCCTATCGGTAATGCACATCACTATAAGCCTTGCAAGAAATGTAGCTAATGAGTTAGTTACGGAATGATGCATTACGTAACGAGTAAAGAGACTTGTCGGTAACGAGATTGAACTAGGTATTGGATACCGACGATCAAATCTCGGGCAAGTAACATACCGATGACAAAGGGAACAACGTATGTTGTTATGCGGTTTGACCGATAAAGATCTTCATAGAATATGTAGGAGCCAATATGAGCATCCAGGTTCCGCTATTGGTTATTGACCGGAAACAGTTCTAGGTCATGTCTACATAGTTCTCAAACCTGTAGGGTCCGCACGCTTAATGTTACGATGATAGTTTATTATGAGTTTATAAGTTTTGATGTACCGAAGGTTGTTCGGAGTCCAGGATGTGATCACGGACATTACGAGGAGTGCCGAAATGGTCGAGACATAAAGATTGATATATTGGAAGCCTATATTTGGATATCGGAAACGTTCCGGGTGAAATCGGGATTTTACCGGAGTACTGGGGGGTTACCGGAACCCACACGGGGGTTAATGGGCCTACATGGGCCATGAGGGAGAAGAGGAGGGCCGGCCAGGGCAGGCCGCGCGCCCCCTCCCCCCTAGTCCGAATAGGAAAAGGAAGGGGGGGCGGCGCCCCCCTTTCCTCTTTCCCCTCCCCCCTTTCCTTCTCCACCAAGGCAAGAGGGGGGAGTCCTACTCCCGGTGGGAGTAGGACTCCTCCAGGCGCACCCCTAGGGGGCCGGCTGCACCTCCACCCTCCCTCCTTTATATACGAGGGCAGGGGGCACCTCTAGACACACAAGTTGATCATCGTGATCATTCCTTAGCCGTGTGCGGTGCCCCCCTCCACCATATTCCAACTCGGTCATATCGTTGCAGTGCTTAGGCGAAGCCCTGCATCGGTAGAACATCATCATCTTCACCACGCCGTCGTGCTGACGAAACTCATCCCCGACACCCTGCTGGATCGGAGTCCGGGGATCGTCATCAAGCTGAACGTGTGCTGAACTCGGAGGTGCCGTACGTTCGGTGCTTGGATCGGTCGGATCGTGAAGATGTACGACTACATCAACCGTGTTGTCATAACGCTTCCGCTTACGGTGTACAAGGGTACGTGGACAACACTCTCCCCTCTCATTGCTATGCATCACCATGATCTTGCGTGTGCGTATGATTTTTTTTGAAATTACTATGTTCGCTAACAGTTCACCCTCAGGCTGAGGGTATGTACCAGTAGCTATGTGTTTGGTCTCTCTCTCACTCGTGTTCTCTCTCGTGTTCCATCCGTGGCACGATCTTGATGTATCCCGAGCTTTGCTATTGTAGTTGGATCTTATGATGTTTCTCCCCATCTACTCTCCTGTGATGAATTGAGTTTCCCCTTTGAAGTTATCTTATCGGATTGAGGCTTTTATGAGAACACTTGATGTATGTCTTGCCGTGATTATATGTGGTGACAATGGGATATCATGTGCCACTTGATGTATGTTTTGGTGACCAACTTGCGGGTTCCACCCATGAACCTATGCATAGGGGTTGGCACACATTCTTGACTCTCCGGTAGTAGCTTTGGGGCACTCTTTGAAGTACTTTGTGTTGGTTGGATGAATCTGAGATTGTGTGATGCATATCGTATAATCATGCCCACGGATACTTGAGGTGACAATGGAATATCTAGGTGACATTAGGGTTTTGGTTGATTTGTGTCTTAAGGTGTTATTCTAGTACGAACTCTTTTATAGATCGATCCGAACGAATAACTTTGAGGTGGTTTCGTACCCTACCATAATCTCTACGTTTGTTCTCCGCTATTAGTGGCTTTGGAGAGACTCTTTGTTGCATGTTGAGGGCTTGTTATATGATCTATCTATGTTATTATTGTTGAGAGAACTTGCACTAGTGAAAGTATGAACCCTAGGCCTTGTTTCCTATCATTGCAATACCGTTTACGATCACTTTTATCGCTCGCTACCTTGCTGTTTTTATATTTTCAGATTACAAATACCTTTATCTACTATCTATTTTGCACTTGTATCTTCATCTCTTCGCCGAACTAGTGCACCTATACAATTTACCATTGTATTGGGTGTGTTGGGGACACAAGAGACTTTTTGTTATTTGGTTGCAGGGTTGTTTGAGAGAGACCATCTTCATCCTACGCCTCCTACGGATTGATAAACCTTAGGTCATCCACTTGAGGGAAATTTGCTACTGTCCTACAAATATGTGCACTTGCAGGCCCAACAACGTCTACAAGAAGAAGGTTGTGTAGTAGACATCAAGCTCTTTTCTAGCGCCGTTGCCAGGGAGGTTAGCGCTTGAAGGTATATCTTTAGATCTTGCAATCGAATCTTTTTGTTTCTTATTTTAGCACTAATCTAGTTTATAAAAGAAAACTACAAAAAAATGGAGTTGAGTTTGTCTCATACGCTTCATCTTTTTAATATCTTTCGTGAGTATGATGGAAAGGAAAATTGTGCTCAAGTACTAGAAGAAGAATTACATAGAATTCTTGGCATAAAATATGTGAATGATGAGCATGATTGCAATGTTGTTAGTATGAATTCCTTGAATATCCATGATGCTAATGATATGCAAAGCCACAAGCTTGGGGAAGCTATGTTTGATGAAGATCATATTTTTTGTCCCCAAAGCTTTGATGAGCAAATTTACTATGATGAAAGCATGCCTCCTATCTATGATGATTATTGTGATGACATGTATGCTTTAAATAATAATGATAACCATGAAACATGTCATCTTGATCTTAATTTTCAATCACATGATAGTTATTTTGTTGAGTTTGCTCCCACTACTATTCATGAGAAGAATTTTGCTTATGTGAAAAGAATGCTTTAGGTGCTGGTTATATTGTTGAGTTCATTCATGATGCTACTGAAAATTATTATGAGAGAGGAACATATGCTTGTAGGAATTGCAATAATATCAAATTTCCTCTCTATGTGCTTAAATTCTTGAAGCTATGCTTGTTTTGCCATCCTATGCTAGTTGATTATTGTTACCATAAGTTGTTTGCTCACAAAATCCCAATGCATAGGAAGTGGGTTAGACTTAAATGTGCTAGTCATATTCTTCATCATGCTCCCGTTATGTTGCAATGCTTATCTTTTATGTGAGCATCATTGTCATCATCATGCCTAGCTAGAAAGGCATTAAAGAAAAGCGCTTGTTGGGAGACAACCCAATATTTATCCTTACTGTTTTGGTGTGTCCACATGATTATGCTACTGTAGTAATCATGTTTTATAGCTTTTTGTTTCAATAAAGTGCCAAGTAGAACCTTTGGGAAGACCTGGGTGAAGTTTATGTGATCTTGCTGTGAAAAACAGAAACTTTAGCGCTCACGAGATTAGCTGCCATTTTTTACTGGAGAGTGCTTTTAGGTTGATTCTTTTTGAACATGTTTAATATACAAATTGCTCAGGTCCACAAATTTATTTCATAATTTTTGGGGTTCCATAAGTATACGTTTTATACAGATTACTACAGACTGTTCTGTTTTTGACAGATTCTGTTTTCTATGTGTTGTTTGCTTATTTTGATGAATCT
The DNA here is from genome assembly GCF_018294505.1 of Triticum aestivum. Classification (NCBI taxonomy): domain Eukaryota; kingdom Viridiplantae; phylum Streptophyta; class Magnoliopsida; order Poales; family Poaceae; genus Triticum; species Triticum aestivum. Next base: position 121,502,267 of record NC_057804.1, read on the forward strand.
GTGAGTAGTACCGGAGGGTATGAACCATAGAGAAGTTAGAATACAGTAGATATTACACCAAAATGAATTTAGAATGAGTTCATTACAGTACCTAAGTGGTGGTTTTATTTTCTTATACTAACGGAGCTTACGAGTTTTGTTTTGAGTTTTGTGTGGTTGAAGTTTTCAAGTTTTGGGTAAGGATTCGATGGACTATGGAATAAGGAGTGGCAAGAGCCTAAGCTTGGGGATGCCCAAGGCACCCCAAGGTAATATTCAAGGACAACCAAGCAACTAAGCTTGGGGATGCCCCGGAAGGCATCCCCTCTTTCGTCTTCGTTCATCGGTAACTTTACTTGGAGCTATATTTTTATTCACCACATGATATGTGTTTTGCTTGGAGCGTCATTTTATTTTGTTAGTTTTTGCTTGATGTTAGTTAGAATAATGTTTTTCATCTTTTGTTTCAATAAAAAAAGTCAAGGATAGCCTTTGCCATGCTTATTTTGCTAGTTTACATGTTGCTGTTTGAAAACAGAAAGTTTACCACTGTTGCAAAAATTCCCTAGAAAAGTCAGAGAATGGTCTAACGTTGAATCTTTTTTGCATATTGAGCTCTGATAAATTTATTACAGTGAGAATTTTATTTTATAATTTTTGGAGTCGGGGAAGTATTGATACTCTTGCATTCTTTACAGACTGTACTGTTTTGGCAGATTACTGTTATGGTTACATTGTTTGCATATGTTTGCTTGTTTAATGATTATATTTGATGATAGCAGTATTAAATATGCAGAGGCATTTAGTATTCAATGTTGAATAATAATTTAAGTGATTTGTTACAGTAGAATATGATAAGGTTTTGCATTGGTTTATACTAACCTATCTCACGAGTTCTTGTTGAGTTTGTTGTGAATGAAGCTTTTGATAAAAAGAGAAACCATGATATGAGAGGAATTAAGGAGACAAAAAAGTTCAAGATTGGGGATTCCCAAGGCACCCCAACATAATATTTCAAGAAGTCTCAAGCATCTAAGCTTAGGGATGCCCCGGTAGGCATCCCACCTTTCTTCTTCAACAACTATCGGTTAGTATCGGTTGAGCCTAAGTTTTTGCTTCTTCACATGAGTTGTGCTATCCTTGAATTGTAGTTTTCTTTAGCTTTGCTTGCTGTTTGAATAAAGTATCAAGATCTGAAATCCTTTAATGAGAGAGAGAGTCTTTGCATAGTTGCATAATTATGTAGATACTCTATGTGCTTCACTTATATCTTTTGAGCGTGATAATTTTTGCTCTAGTGCTTCACTTAGATCTTTTAGAGCACGGTGGTAGATTTGTTTTAAAGAAATTATTGATCTCTCATGCTTCACTTATATTATTTTGAGAGTCTTTAATAGCATGGTAATTTGCTTAATGTTAATATACTTAGTGTTCGAGATATGTGAAACTTTCTTTTGAGTGAAGTGAATACTAAGATAAGTTTGATGCTTGATAATTGTTTTGAGATATGGAGGTGATAATATCAAAGTCGTGCTAGTTGGGTGATTGTGAATTTGAGAAATGCTTGTGTTCAAGTTTGTAAGTCCCGTAGCATGCACGTATGGTTAAAGTTGTGTAACAAATTTGAAACATGAAGTGTACCTGGCTTGTGCATCCTTATGAGTGGCGGTCGGGGACGAGCAATGGTCTTTTCCTACCAATCTACCCCCCTAGGAGCATGCACGTAGTACTTGATTTTTGATGACTTCTAAATTTTTGCAATAAGTATATGAGTTCTTTTGACTAATGTTGAGTCCATGGATTATACGCACTTTTACCTTTCCGCCATTGCTAGCCTCTTCGGTACCGTGCATTGCCCTTTCTCACCTTGAGAGTTGATGCAAACTTCGCCGATGCATCCAAACCCCGTGATACGATACGCTCTATCACACATAAACCTCCTTATATCTTCCTCAAAATAGCCACCATACCTACCTATTATGGCATTTCCATAGCCATTCCCAAATATATTGCCATGCAACTTCCATCATCATCAGCATCATGACACACATTACTTTTGTCATATTGCCATTGCATGATCATGTAGTTGACATCGTATTTGTGGCAAAGCCACCTTGCATTATTTTTCATACTTGTCACTCTTGATTCATTGCACCATCCCGGTACACCGCCGGAGGCATTCATATAGAGTCATATCTTGTTCTAAGTTTCGAGTTGTAATCCTTATGTTGTAATCAATAGAAGTGTGATGATCATCATTATTAGAGCATTGCCCAATAAGAAAAACGCCAAAAAAGAAAAGAAAAGAAAAAAAGCCCCAAAACAAAGAAAATAAATAAAAAGGGCAATGTTACTATCCTTTTACCACACTTGTGCTTCAAAGTAGCACCTTGTTCTTCATGTAGTGAGTCTCATATATTGTGCTTCAAAGTAGCACCTTGTTCTTCATGTAGTGAGTCTCATAAGTCTTTTTATACTAGTGGGAATTTTTCATTATAGAACTTGGCTTGTATATTCCTACGATGGGCTTCCTCAAATGCCCTAGGTCTTCATGAGCAAGCAAGTTGGATGCACACCCACTAGTTTTCTGTTGTTGAGCATTCATAGCTCTAGTGCATCCGTTGCATGGCAATCCCTACTCCTCATGTTGACATCAATTGATGGGCATCTCCATAGCCCGTTGATTATCCTCGTCAATGTGAGACTTTCTCCTTTTTTGTCTTCTCCACACAATCCCCATCATCATATTCTATTCCACCCATAGTGCTATATCCATGGCTCATGCTCATGTATTGCGTGAAGGTTGAAATTTTTTGAGATTATTTAAGTATGAAACAATTGCTTGGCTTGTCATCGGGGGTATACAAGTTGGGAACATCTTTGTGTTAAAAAAATGAAGCATAGCCTAACTATATGATTTTGTAGGGATGAACTTTCTTTTGCCATGTTATTTTGAGAAGACATGAATGCTTTGATTAGTATGCTTGAAGTATTATTATTTTTATGTCAATATGAACTTTTGTCTTGAATCTTGTGGATTAGCCAATGGTTAGCCTGGCTCTGATACCAAGTTTGTCAGGACCGGGTTTTCGGGATATTAATTTCCAGAAAATGGCCCTTGTGCTCACCAGTCCCAGGATTACTGTTAGCTGATGAGGCACCAACTTGGTACAGAAATTCCAAGCAAAATACAAAATATGTAGTACAAGACCATTCTGGCCTATGAGTACAACAAATGGTTTCTAGTGGTTGATGGCGGAAGCGGTTTGTGGATCATCAGCATCTATGGGACTCCATTTCCCACAGGAACAGCTGACCAGGTTAACTCCTATCTTCGCGAGGCTGCTATCACCGTTGCTTAGGTTCCGGGGCTGTCATCGCAATGCTCCTCTTCATGCAAGAAATCTGGCCAAGACAATAGCCAGAGACAAGCCAGTGAGTACTTTGAATGTACTCGCAAACATTATGAACACGGGTATAATATAACAAACGATAATCGTGCTCTGAAATATTCTATGATCACAATGTCAGTCATAAAATAAAATCCCTAATGCATGCAAGCATGTTATTTATATACAACATGGATATGCAATAACAGAGTAGTAATAAAATGCACCGATCGGGTGTCTGAAGCGATGCCTCGAAAGGATAGTAAATAACGAGCATGCCTCAGTCGGGCGTCTGAGCGACACCGCATAAAGGGCTCATAAGGTAAATAAATAACAGCATGCCATAGTCGGGCGTCTGAGCGACACCACATAAAGGACTTATGATGAAAGTAATTGACAAGAGTGCCACAGTCGGGCGTCTCAGCGACACCACATAAAGGGCTTATAAACAATAGAAATAACAAGCATGCCACAGTCGGGCATCTCAGCGACACCACATAAAGGGCTTATAAGAAAACAATCACAGTAAATATCCAGGAGGTAGAACAGTCCCAGGGATACTCAATACTTCAAATAATATAAAGGGGTTAGTCCATAATAATAATAATCATAATCATCATAAGTCACACGTAATGATCCATGTCCTGGTTTAGTAGTTTCTCCTCTGAAGACCGACACTAAGACCGACACTTGACCCATCCCAGACTGTAGTCCTTACCCATGGACACGGCTATTCGAATAGATTTAATCTCTGTAGAGGGTGTACTCTTTACCCACAAGTGACGGATTCCTTTAGTCCATCGGGACTAATTCCGTCTACGGTCTTTTAATTGAAAAACACACCTGACCTGCACACACCAGCTTAACTTATCAGTGTCTGGAATCACCCATGACACCTGTAAAGCAAAACTCTAAGTGGGGAGGCTACAACCTTGAATAGCATGGGATCAAATTTATATCGCGTGCTCTAAGGGGTGCCCCCCTCTCGGTCCCAACCGGAAACACCCATGCCCCCGGACCAGGTGGCATGCCTACCGGATGCACCCGGTATCTTCCACCGTGGCCTCTCTGTATGGTGTGTACCAAGAAAGGGGTTGACAACTTACTGGACCGTACCCTACCTATGGCAGCGACAAGTGGTAGTACGAAACGAGTGTGGGGGTTACTGGAACAAGACTCAATCTACGGTCGACTCAGGAGGTTTAAGTATTCCTTATATGATTAGCATAATAAACATATTTCATTCAATAGACAGAATCACTGCTCATCATACCTCATCATGCCATACCGGACACTCTTGTCTCGACGAGGAACTAGGGACAAGCTCAAGTCTACCCAAGACAGAGACTTTTCTGGCTTCCTTCCGGCAGGCATGAAAAGCATACGAGGATGATCACTATCACAAGCATGTCCATTTCCAACAGCAAGGAAATCTCCAATATGCACTCATGCGTATGATCGTATCACCACATAAAATAACGGGTTCTCTGTATTAAGGTGGTGTTGTAACCGTATCAAATAACCCACAAAAATATTATGCCAGGGTTCAGAATGCTTGCCTTCCAATTGTGAAGAGGTAGGGTGCATTCCAAAACTTTTGAAAGTCTTCTTCTCTCCCCAACAAAATCCTATTTTTGAAAATATTAAAATTAACACATAGTTTCAAAACAGTACAAAAAATTTGTCTGAAATTTTTTCAAATAAATATGAAAATAAACTAGACAAAATTTGAGAGAGGTAGGAAAAAGAATCAATTCATTTGGAGTTTTATTTAAAAAGATAAGCCCAGTCAAAGTTTTGTTTTAAAAAAACAGAAAAAGGAAAACGGTTTGCCTGGACTACGTCTCCTGAGATTGGTTGCGTACTTACCGGAAATACGCTTCCACCAGACGAAAACGTATCGGCCGGGTTGCGCCACTAGTGGCTTGGGTTGGCTCACCGACAGGTGGTCCCCACCTGTCGGGTTCATCTTCTTCCCCGTGCGTGCCTCGACAGAGACAGGGGCCGTTTACAACGGCGATCCCCGGCGACATAAGCCACCATTCGACGCGCTCGTGATATGGGCTCGATCGGGCGGAGGCACCGCATCCATCTGCAGTGGTTAGGGGCGCGGGGGAGCTTGAGGGTTAGAGCACCTTCCTCCATGGCGGAGGGGAAGCTTCGGGAGGGAATGGGGTTTGGCATACCGTGGCTCCTGGGTGAAAATGGAAGTGGGAAAGGGTTGTCGGGGTCGATTTGGAGCTAATGGAGGAGAGCATGGAGGGTGAGGGAGTCCTGGATTAGGGGGTATCCGGATGGCCGGACTAAGACCTTTGGCCGGACTCCCGGACTATGAAGATACAAGATTGAAGACTTCATCCCGTGTCCGGATGGGACTTTCCTTGGCGTGGAAGGCAAGCTTGGCGATACGATATGAAGATCTCCTCCCATTGTAACCGACTCTGTGTAACCCTAGCCCTCTCCGATGTCTATATAAACCAGAGAGTTTTAGTCCATAGGACGAACAACAATCATACCATAGGCTAGCTTCTAGGGTTTAGCCTCTCTGATCTCGTGGTAGATCCACTCTTGTACTACCTATATCATCAATACTAATCAAGCAGGAGTAGGGTTTTACCTCCATCGAGAGGGCCCGAACCTGGCTAAAAACATCGTGTCCCTTGTCTCCTGTTACCATCCGCCTAGACGCACAATTCGGGACCCCCTACTCGAGATCCGCCGGTTTTGACACCGACATTGGTGCTTTCATTGAGAGTTCCTCTGTGTCATCACGCTTAGGCCCGATGGCTTCTTCGATCATCAACCGCGACACGGTCCAGGGTGAGACTTTTCTCCCTGGACAGATCTTCGTATTCGGCGGCTTCGCACTGCGGGCCAACTCGCTTGGCCATTTGGAGCAGATCGAAAGCTACGCCCCTGGCCATCAGGTCAGGTTTGGAAGCTTAAACTACACGGCCGACATCCGCGAGGACTTGATCTTCGACGGATTCGAGCCACAGCCGAGCGCGCCGCACTGTCTCGATGGGCATGATCTAGCTCTGCAGCCGGATAGCGCCCAGAGTGCCGCTCAGGTGTCCGCTCCGACCATTAGTTCGGAGCCAACTGCGCCAGTCGGGGACGGACGGTTGGACGCCGCCCCCGGAGCCGCAACCTCTACAGCGATAGAGCCGAATACCAGCCTAGTCCTTTGCAAGGCCCGTGACTCCAAGGTGTCGAACCCCTTTCCGGACTACGAATATTCTGCACCCCTTTCGATCGAACCCGATTGGGCTCCGATCATGGAGTTCGCCGCCGCGGACATCTTTCAGCACTCGCCCTTTGGCGATATCCTGAATTCCCTAAAGTCTCTCTCTTTGTCAAGAGAGCCCTGGCCGGACTATGGTCAGCACGGTTGGGATGCGGATGATGAAGAAATTCGAAACCCATCCACCACCCACTTTGTAGCCACTGTCGACGATCTAACCGACATGCTCGACTTCGACTCCGAAGACATCGACGGTATGGACACCGATGAAGGAGACAACTAAGAACCAGCACCTATAGGGCACTGGAAGGCCACCTCGTCATATGACATATACATGGTGGACACCCCCAAGGCAGGGGGTGGCGATGAAAAGACAGAGGATGACCCCTCCAAGAAGCAACCCAAGCGCCGATGTCAGCGGTGCCGCTCTAAATCCCGCCAAAGTAAAAACGGCAAGTCCGACACCGGAGATAACAACAAGCCGGACAGTGCCGAAGACATCCCCCTCCAGCAGGATTCAGTGCAGGAGGACGAAGGAGCCAGCCCTCATGAGAGAGCGGCCGACAGAGAGGTCGAGGACGACAATTATATGCCTCCCTCCGAAAACGAGGCAAGCCTCGATGACGACGAATTCGTTATGCCAGAGGATCCCGTCGGACAAGAGCATTTCAAACGCAGGCTTATGGCCACGGCAAGCAGCCTCAAGAAAAACAGCAGCAGCTTAGAGCTGACCAAGACTTGCTAGCCGACAGATGGACCGAAGTCCTGGCGGCCGAAGAGTATAAACTCTAACGCCCCTCCAAGAGCTACCCAAAACGCAGGCTGCTACCCCAACTTGAGGAGGAAGAAACTAAACCTACATCAGCAGCGTATGATGCGCCCGATCGGCCATCACGTGGCCACGACAGAGAGGCCTTCAGGCCCTCGACCCAAGACGCATCCCGGCACCGCTCAAAAAATACCAGAGTGCGGGGAGACGCAATAGACCTGCGAGACATATTGGAGAATAAGGCAAGGCAAACAAGATCGATCTACGGATCGCATGGGCGCCCCACTTCATGTGACGATAACCGTCAGGCTGGATATGATAAATATGGCCAGGCCGAATACAACAGACCAAGCTCATCCGAGCTGCGTCGTGATATAGCCCAGTACAGGGGCGCCGCACACCCACTATGCTTCACAGACGAAGTAATGGATCATCAAATCCCCGAGGGTTTTAAACCCGTCAACATCGAATCAAACGATGGCACAATAGATCCCGCGGTATGGATCGAGGATTATCTCCTTCATATTCACATGGCCCGTGGTGATGATCTACACGCCATCAAATACCTCCCACTCAAGCTTAAAGGACCAGCTCGACATTGGCTTAACAGCCTGCCAGCGGAGTCAATTAGTTGTTGGGAGGACCTAGAATCCGCATTCCTTGACAACTTCCAGGGCAGTTATGTGCGACCACCAGACGCCGATGACCTAAGCCACATAATCCAGCAGCCAGAGGAATCGGCCAGACAATTTTGAACACGGTTCCTAACCAAGAAAAATCAAATAGTCGACTGTCCAGACGCCGAGGCCCTTGCAGCCTTCAGGCACAACATCCGAGACGAATGGCTTGCCCGGCACCTGGGATAGGAAAAGTCGAAATCTATGGCAGCCCTCACGACACTCATGACCCGCTTTTGTGCGGGAGAAGACAGCTGGCTAGCTCGTAGCAATAACATAACCAAGAGCCCTGGCAATTCGGATACCAAGGACAACAATGGCAGGTCACGTCGCAACAAGCACAAGCGCCGCATTAACGACGACAATACTGAGGATACGGCAGTCAATGCCGGATTCAGAGGCTCTAAACCCGGTCAGCGAAAGAAGCCATTCAAAAGAAACCCTCCGGGCCCATCCAGTTTAGACCGGATACTCGATCGCTCGTGCCAGATACACGGCACCCCCGAACAACCAGCCAACCACACCAACAAGGATTGTTGGGTGTTCAATTAGGCAGGCAAGTTAAGTGCCGAAACCAGAGACAAGGGGCTGCATAGCGATGACGAGGAGGAGCCCCGGTCGCCGAACAACAGAGGACAGAAGGGATTCCCCCTGCAAGTGCGGACGGTGAACATGATATACGCAACCGACATCCCCAAAAGGGAGCGGAAGCATGCTCTCAAGGACGTCTATGCGTTGGCGCCAGTCGCCCCAAAGTTCAACCCATGGTCCTCCTGCCCGATCACTTTTGATCGAAGGGACCACCCCACTAGCATCCGTCACGGCAGATTCGCTGCATTGGTCCTAGACCCAATCATTGACGGATTTCACCTCACCAGAGTCCTCATGGACGGCGGCAGCAGCCTGAACCTGCTTTATCAGGATACAGTGTGAAAAATGGGTATCGCCCTCAAGGATTAAACCCACAAAGACAACCTTTAAAGGCGTCATACCAGGTGTAGAAGCCAACTGTACAGGCTCGGTTACACTCGAAGTGGTCTTCGGATCCCCGGATAATTTCCGAAGCGAAGAGTTAATCTTCGACATAGTCCCATTCCGCAGTGGCTATCACGCCCTGCTCGGACGAACCGCATTTGCAAAATTCAATGCGGTGCCGCACTACGCATATCTCAAGCTCAAGATGCCAGGCCCTCGCGGAGTCATCACGGTAAATGGAAACACCGAACGCTCTCTCCGAATGGAGGAGCACACGGAGGCCCTGGCGGCGGAAATACAGAGTAGCCTCTCAAGGCAATTCTCCAATCCAGGTGTTAAACGTCCGAACAACATCAAGCGAGCCAGAAGCAACCTACAACAAAGCCGGCTGGCACGTTCCGAGCAAGCATAGCAGTGTGGCCCCAACCCCAGACCTCGCCAGATGGTGATGTCGGTACCACGCGTACATAATTACGCTTTAGAAATACCACGGGCATAAGGAGAGGGGCACAACTACGGCATGCCCAGTATGCGGCTCAACCGCACTAAGGGGCTCTCTATTCCGCCGTTTCTTTTTTGTATACTTTCAGGACCCAACTATTCGGAAGGCCCGTCCGGCAATACACTCGCCGAACACACAATGCAACAGCCAGGGACAGAACAAGCCGCGTCAAATGTCCAGGTGGTCTCTATAACGAGCTTAATACCTATATTACTTAAAGTCCTGCAGCTTTCCCCTGGAGGGGGACATGTCAAACAATCCCATCTCTTGCTTATCGCACTATTTGTATCGTTCTGCTTTCATAGCATCCCCTTTTTTAATAAACAATACATAGCTCTTATCTATTATTGTATTCATTTTTTTTATATGTTCAGTCATGACATTATGCAACCGTACACTTTGGTACGGCCAATACACCAGGGGCTTAAGCACCCCATAACATGGTGTGAGAAGACCGAACACTCTCACGAGTGCGGCAACCCGAACTTATAGCACTATATGAATCGGCTCCGAATCATGACTTGGGTCAATAGTTGGGTTTGCCCGGCTCCCATGTTTTGGTACCTTACGTTCCGCAATGTTGGCTAAGGTAGCGCTGGCAGAACTACTTCGATTGTGCCCCAGTTGAGCTGGGTTAACACCTCAGTAGAGAAAGCTAAAACTGACTGTCATGATAGTGCGAGAGACCGTCGTTGTTCGCGAGGTTTTTCGAGTCCTTAAAGACTTATGCCGCTTAGAGCGAGGAGCCAGATTTATCTGGCCTAGGCGTGGATAGCGCCCCGAACTCGGTCTTCCGAATACTAGGGGCTTCGCCGAAATTTAAAATTATAGAATTCTATGGCTAAGTGAGAGTGATAAAGCATTATAAGTCCGATGGCCTAGTTCGTTGTGCTGAGCGCCTCCCTAGATGGACCCAAGAATGGGAATAAGAGCGCTCAGGTTTATCCCGAACACCCCAGCACTCTTGGCATGGGGGTAGAAGCCGACGACTTGCATCTCTCAGATTCGATAAACGGACGCACAGAAGGTAATATTTTAAATTAACAAAGCATTGCTTAACGCATATGAACAAAGTTTTCAGCGTACAGGATAACAGATGCGAGTCTACTCAAAAATTACATCTTTGGAGCATTCACCCGCTATAAGGCGGGCACCCTTCAGGACGCCCTTATAATACATCTCGGGCGTGCGATACTCCTTGCCCGGCGGTGGCGCGTCCGTCAAAAGCTTCTCCGCGTCCAGCTTGCCCCAGTGCACTTTAGCACGGGCGAGGGCCTGACGGGCACCTTCAATACAGACGGAGCGCTTGATGACCTCAATCCACGGAAACGCGTCCACTAGCCGCCGCACTAGACCAAAGTAGCTCCCAGGCATGGCTTCCCTAGGCCACAGCCAAACTATGAGGCCCTTCATGGCCTGTTCGGCCACCTTGTGGAGCTCGACCAGCTGCTTCAGCTGGTCGCTCAGGGGCACCGGATGTTCGGCCTCAGCATACTGAGACCAGAACACCTTTTCCGTCGAGCTCCCCTCCTCGGCTCGGTAGAACGCGGCAGCATCAGACACACTACAGGGCAGATCGGCGAACGCTCCTGGAGAGCTCCGGATTCGGGTAAGTAACAGATAATTTACTTTTATATTCTTGCTTTGCATACAGAATGCCTTACCCGCTGCTATCTTCTTCATCGCCTCGATCTCCTGGAGGGCCTTCTGGGCTTCGGCCTTAGCGGTCTTGGCACTCTCAAGAGCCAAGGCGAGCTCGGACTCTCGAGTCTTCGAGTCACGCTCCAAACTCTCATGTTTTTCCATGAGAGCCTGGAGCTCTTACCGCACCTCCGCCACCCGCGCCTCCTGCTTCTCTCGCTCGGTGCGTTCCAAGGCCGCACTGTTTTCAGCCTTGGAGACCGCCTCCTTCAGGGTCGCCACCTCGGCCGTGGCCCCTGCAACATTCACGTTGGTCCCGTCATTATTTGCAACCAAGTATTTCTATATACATTTACATGTGGTACTACATACCCTCCTTGTCCTCGAGCTGCTTCTTGGCACGACCGAGCTCGCACTCGGACCGCTCGAGGCTCTCCTTCAATGCATTGACCTCTGCAGTCAGTGCGGCATAGGTCAGCAGCGCAGCCTGCATCCCCATATTGACATATTTTAGTTAGACTCCTGCGTATATCTTTTTAGATCCTCAGCTCGGCTTTTCTTTCCGAACGCCGAACTGAGCATTAGGGGCTACTGTCTATGCGGTAACATTTTTATATGTTTTAAACACTTACCTCAAAGCCTGTTAGAAGGCTCGTACAAGCTTCGGTCAGCCCGCTCTTGGCGGACTGAACCTTTTGAACCACCACACTCATAACAGTGCGGTGCTCCTTGTCGATGGAGGCGCCGTTAAGCGCCTCCAGCAAATCGTCTGGTGCCTCCGATTGGACGGAGGTCGCTGGCGTAGTAGGCGTGCCCTTCTTGCGAAGGCGCTGCCTACCGGTCTCTGGAACCGTTGATGGTTCCGGAGCAGTGTCCGGCCCAGAGCTGGACTTGGATCTCTCCGGGGCTTTACCCCCTTTGGGCCTGGAGTCCGGGAGGTCGCCTTACGGCGCTAATAGGAACACCTCCTCCTGGTTTAGTCCCTTTCGGGACTCCACCTCGGCATCGTCCGTAGGAAGAGGGGAGGAGGCCGTCGAAAGTGATGCACTATTTACATCCGACGAATCCAAGGAGCCGCTCGTCGAATCGTCGAGCTGAGCCTTGGGCGAACTGCATGATCAAATTCGGCGTCAGAAAATACCAAATGATAGAGGAGCGCCATAAGTTATTCGGATATCTGGATGCTTACGATTTTTCCAGGGGCTTGACCTTGGATGGCCATTCCTCCCCGCCGTCTTCGGCATCGGAGGTGTAGTCCGGCAGGAGGGTTCTCCCCTTCTTGGACCCTCCGGCCTCCCCAGTTGGGGTGGCCTTCCTTTTCTTTCCTCCCCCTGTTGGAGGGGGAGAGGCTTCTTCTTCTTCCTCCTCCTCATCCTCAGAGGCGGAGGGTGCTTCGGGGTTGTCAGGCGATGAATCCGACACCACCAGGCGCCGGGAACTCTTTTGAGTCCCTGTGGCCTTCTTCTTGGCCTTCTTCTCCGGCACCACGTGAGGTGCTGGAACCAGCAGCCCCGTCAATCGGGCGTCCGCTGGGTCTTCTGGTAGGGGAGACGGACAGATAACCTGCCCGGACTTCTTCAGCCAGTCCTATCAAAGGTAGGGGACTTTAGATCCCGGATAGAGTCATACTATGAAAGACAAGAGTCCCGTAAAGGGTAGAATAACTTACCTCGTTGGCCTGGTGCCGTGAGCTAAATCCCCGATCTTCGGTAGTGGATGCGGGGGCCTCGGTGCCCTTGAATAGCACCTTCCAGGCATCTTCGTACATGGTGTCGAAGAGCCCACTCAAGGTTTGGTGCTGTGCCGGATCAAACTCCCACAATTTGAAGGCCCGTTGTTGGCATGGGAGGACCCGGCGGATAACCATGACCTGGACTATGTTGACGAGCTTGAGATTCTTGCTCACCAGCTTTTTGACGCAGGTTTGGAGTCCGGTCAGCTCTTCCGAATCTTCCCATGTTAGGCCCGTCTCTTTCCAGGAGGTGAGCCGTGTGGGAAAGCCAGATCGGAATTCGGGGGCCGCTTCCCATTTGGGGTCGCATGGCTCGGTGATGTAGAACCACCCCGATTGCCACCCTTTTATTGTCTCCACAAAGGAGCCCTCGAGCCATAGGACGTTGGCCATCTGGCCCACCATGGCACCTCTACACTCCGCTTGGCGGCCGCCCACTACTTTCGGCTTGACATTAAAAGTCTTCAGCCATAAGCCGAAGTGGGGCTGGATGCAGAGGAAGGCCTCACACACGACGATGAACACCGAGATGTTGAGGATGAAGTTCGGGGCCAGATCGTGGAAGTACAGGCCATAGTAGAACATGAGCCCCCGGACGAACGGGTGAAGAGGAAAACCCAGTCCGCGGAGGAAATGGGGAAGAAAAACAACCCTCTCATGGGGCCTGGGGGTGGGGATGAGTTACCTCACCCCTGGAAGCCGGTGCGCGATGTCGTTAGACAGGTATCCGGTCGTCCGCAGCTTTTTGATTTGCCCCTCCGTGAAGGAGGAGTCCATCCATCTACCTCCCGCTCCAGACATGATTGGAGAAGGTTGAGGTGGGAAGTGCGGGCTTGGGAGTTGGAGCTCGAGCACACAGGGACGGATAAGCAAAGGAGGAAGAAGGCATAAATGGAAAGGGTAGATCCTTATCCCCTTATATGGGCGGCCTAAACTACGAGCCCCCACCGGCCTAATAAAACTCGCTTATCTCCCAAGCGCCGCGGTTAATGGTGCGGTTGGGTTACCCACGCCCTTATTGATGAGAATCCCGGAATAAGGGGACACGATCTCTGCTTTGACAAGACGTGCCAAGGACACCGCTTCGCTAAACGCGCTGAGGCGGGACAGTAAAACGATTCGAATAAGGGCTTGGCCATGGCGTGATGTCACGCTGCGGAATATGTCAGCAGATTAGATTTGTGCAGATATTATTCTCTCTGCGGTGGTATGTGGAACTTATTTTTGCAGAGCCGGACACTATCCTTGTGTTCAACATCTTCTATGAAGTATTCGGAGGAGGAACCCGCCTTGCAATGCCAAAGACAATTTGCCCGCCGGACTCGTCATCATTGAAGCCTGGTTCAGGGGCTACTGAGGGAGTCCTGGATTAGGGGGTGTCCGGATTGCCGGACTATGACCTTTGGCCGGACTCCCGGACTATGAAGATACAAGATTGAAGACTCCGTCCCGTGTCCGGATGGGACTTTCCTTGGTGTGGAAGGCAAGCTTTGTGATACGATATGAAGATCTCCTCCCATTGTAACCGACTCTGTGTAACCCTAGCCCTCTCCGATGTCTATATAAACCGGAGAGTTTTAGTCCCTAGGACGAAAAACAATCATACCATAGGCTAGCTTCTAGGGTTTAGCCTCTCTGATCTCGTGGTAGATCCACTCTTGTACTACCCATATCATCAATATTAATCAAGCAGGAGTAGGGTTTTACCTCCATCGAGAGGGCCCGAACCTGGGTAAAAACATCATGTCCCTTGTCTCATGTTACCATCCGCCTAGACGCACAGTTCGGGACCCCCTACCCGAGATCCGCCGGTTTTGACACCGATAGAGGGGAAGCAGCTCTGGTTGCTCGGAATCGACCGGAGGGCAGCGGCGGCCCAAACTGCCAGAGACGGAGAGAACGACGGCCTCTGGAGGAATGGGAGCTAGAGGGGCCTTGCTATGGCATCGAGGAGGGTTCATGCCCAGTGTGAAGAGCTCAGAGTGGGTTTATATAGGCACGAAGAGGCGGTTCAGCGACGACCGTGGATAAGGGCGGTGGCTCACCGCCACTGTGGTTTGCAGGATGGCGTGGCGATGCTAGCGGGGCACGGCGTGGCTGCAGGAGCTGGGGGATGAGAACGACCTGCTCACGAGGGCAGCTGGCGAACGGAGGAGGCTTGGGCGGCACCGTCCATGGCAGGAACGGACACGGCTGCAGGCGTGCCACCAAGAAGCTTGTTGCGGTGACGCTGCAGGGAGCCAGGGGGCGGTCGAGTGGGGCGAGACACGGCTATACCAGCAGATCAGATCAAGCTCGAGGGAGGGGTCAACCTGGGACGCGCCAGCTCGGGCGCACGCACGTGCAAAACGCGCGCTCTGGCCGCGCCCAGAGCATGCACGCCAACTGTTCGGCAAAATGCCAGGGCATGCTAGGAGGCTTTGGTGAGGTTGGGGATTTACAGGTCTGGGTTAGTGTTAGTTAGAAGCTTAGTGGACAAGGTTGCTGGGTCAGTGGATCAAGCTTACAATGCAAACTCAAAATCATGTCAAAACTGACCATGCACCCAAGGTGTTTGACAGAATGCCAAGGGCATCTAGGCAACTCTTGGGGTGGCCAAAATCTCCAGACCAGTGTCTCTTTAGAAGTAGGTGATGGTGGCAAGGTCAGTTGGCCAAATCTAGAAACTTGTTAGTGTAAGTTTTGCAAAACTCCAGTTCTGGACAGAAGGAAAAGGGCATCATTGCTTGCACTAAAGATCCTTCAATGGGTCCACTCTCCTAGACTTAAGGGTTTGGTAGGGTGGTCTACAAGCAGGAGGAAGAATCAAGGGAAAAGGGCAAGCAAAAATATGGTTGCATTACAAATCACCAAGTTGAACCAGAATGAAGATAAGGATGATTTACTCAAATTTTTCAAAGAAGATCAATGTTTTTTTGCATAAAGATGCATAATATACTCCTACTGACATCCCATAATTTTGGTGGAAGTTTTAAAGGAATATTTAAATAGGTTGCAGTGCAAAAGTGAAATCTGACCAGATTTAAAAACCTGGTGTAGAGCTCAAAATCTCCAATGATTAAAGAATATTTTTGCATAAAAGTGATTTAGGGACATCATATGTCATCCCCAAATTTTGGTGGGATTTTTAAATAAACTTATCAAAGGGTTGCACTGCAAATGGAACCCTAAAACTTATGAAAACCCAATTTAGAGAAATAAAGCTCAGGGAAAAATAATTATATAAATAATCCCACTGATAAAAGAATTGTTTTATTTGAGAGGGTAAATAATTCCAATAATGATTGAAAAGTTTTCACTTGGCGTAAAAACTCCATAATAATAAAGAAAAGAATGGTTCTGAAATCAAAAGGAAATCCAGAAAATAAAAGTTTAAGTTTCCTAGCAAAATTTTAATTAATAAAACAATGTTAAAATTTTGGGGTCTCACAACACTACCCCCCCTAAGAAAAATCTCATCCTCGAGATTTGTTAAGAGTTGCTTTCGAAAATATCTTTCCTGTTGGTTGAAATCAAAAGGTTTACTCATAGCACAAACTTTGTGTCACCGAGGTTGGTTTTTGGCAGCGATGCCCGAGATAAAAAAAATGCAATCGCACATCAACATACTCATGCATGGCTACTATTTAAAATAGGGCGCACAAGCAAACATCATTTAATTACGACGATATAGGATTGCATGGTTACAGGGTGTAGCCATACTAAGACTCGTTACTGCTCGATTGACTTAGTCTACCTCGTTAATATCTAATCGGGCTTGCCTTGTGGATGTCGAGGCTTCTCAATGGTTTTCACCGTCGGGATTAGCTGGAGGGGGTTGAGGGGCTGCAGGGTCGGGGTAGCGATGATGACCATCCCGGGGATTGTTGGCCACAATCCCGTTGGAGCGTGTTCCCAAAAGGGGATGAAGCACTTCTGGGGTCATCAATGTGTTTTGGTCAATGACTGGGGCAGACCTGAGGGACTCGATCGGTTGTCCGAACAGCACGACTGGGTTGTCGGCGTTGGGCTCATGTTCTCCTTTTGTCGGGGCTCGGCGTATCAGTTCTCCACGAGCTGTGATCAGATCAAGAGTGATTTGATCAAACAGATCCTCTAGTGCACTTACATAGCGCACCAGATGCAACAATGCAGGATCCGTCTCATGATCTCCGTTGGCAACCTGGGGTGGCCTACCATACCCGTCACGGCTGGGGTAGTAGTAGAATGAGCGACAGTTAACTTTGGGCGACAAGTGCCGGAGTTGAACTATAGCCTCTTAAGCAGCTAGTTGGATGGCTTGTGGCTCAAAGGAAGTTGTCCTTCCGGTGAACCTATAGGGGCGTTCTGGCGACAGACCCCTACCATAGACGTGCACGGTGGCCCAGAATTGACGGCTCTCACCGCTCATGGGTCCTTGGTACACCACATATTCTGGGGGTTCTTCTAATGCAAAGGCACGGCGGGTGAGGTTTGTTAGCACGGTCACAAAACCTCCAAGGTTGTTTGATGTGGTTTCATTGTGAACAATGGGTCCTAGCATTATAGCTCAGTTTGGGAAAGAGTTTGTGCTGTGCTGTGTTGAGGCTAGCGTGCCCTTTTTGTAGAAAAAGGGGACGGAGTCTTCCTTCGCACGCTTGCGAATGAGACAATTTAGGTGTCGGTCACTGGCGTGTGATCGACAGGTTAGGCTGATAGGTTGGGCACCGACTGCCAAAAGGTGTCGGGGTCACTGTGTGGCTATCTTATGCGAGAAGCTTGGCTGGGGTTAGGTTAAGGTCTGGTGGGTTGGTTTACCTAGGTTTTAGACCTGGCTAAGATAGGATTAGCCAATGGTTAGCCTGGCTCTGATACCAAGTTTGTCAGGACCGGGTTTTCGGGATATTAATTTCCAGAAAATGGCCCTTGTGCTCACCAGCCCCAGGATTACTGTTAGCTGATGAGGCACCAACTTGATACAGAAATTCCAAGCAAAATACAAAATATGTAGTACAAGACCATTCTGGCCTATGAGTACAACAAATGGTTTCTAGTGGTTGATGGCGGAAGCGGTTTGTGGATCATCAGCATCTATGGGACTCCATTTCCCACAGGAACATCTGACCAGGTTAACTCCTATCTTCGTATCACCGTTGCTTAGGTTCCGGGGCTGTCATCGCAACGCTCCTCTTCATGCAAGAAATCTGGGACAATAGCCAGGGACAAGCCAGTGAGTACTTTGAATGTACTCGCAAACATTATGAACACGGGTATAATATAACAAACGATAATCGTGCTCTGAAATATTCTACGATCACAATGTCAGTCATAAAATAAAATCCCTGATGCATGCAAGCAGGTTATTTATATACAAAATGGATATGCAATAACAGATTAGTAATAAAATGCACCGATCGGGTGTCTGAAGCGACGCCTCGAAAGGATAGTAAATAACGAGCATGCCTCAGTCGGGCGTCAGAGCGACACCGGATAAAGGGCTCATAAGGTAAATAAATAACAGCATGCCACAGTCGGGCGTCTGAGCGACACCACATAAAGGGCTTATAATGAAAGTAATTAACAAGAGTGCCATAGTTGGGCGTCTCAGCGACACCACATGAAGGGCTTATAAACAATAGAAATGACAAGCATGCCACAGTCGGGCGTCTCAGCGACACCACATAAAGGGCTTATAAGAAAACAATCATAGTAAATATCCAGGAGGTAGAACCGTCCCAGGGATACTCAATACTTCAAATCATATAAAGGGGTTAGTCCATAATAATAATAATCATAAGCATCATAAGTCACACGTCATGATCCATGTTCTGGTTTAGTAGTTTCTCCTCCGAAGACCGACACTAAGACCGACACTTGACCCATCCCAGACTGTAGTCCTTACCCATGGACACGACTATTCAAATAGATTTAATCTCTGCAGAGGGTGTACTCTTTACCCACGAGTGACGGATTCCTTTAGTCCATCGGGACTAATTTCGTCTACGGTCTTTTAATTGAAAAACACACCTGACCTGCACACACCAGCTTAACTTACCGGTGTCTGGAATCACCCACGACACCTGCCAAGCAAAACTCTAAGTGGGGAGGCTACAACCTCGAATAGCATGGGATCAAATTTATATCGCGCGCTCTAAGGGGTGCCCCCCTCTCAGTCCCAACCGGAAACACCCATGCCCCCGGACTAGGTGGCCTGCCTACCGGATGCACCCGGTATCTTCCACCGTGGCCTCGCTATACGATGTGTGCCAATAAAGGGGTTGACAACTTACTGGAACATACCCTACCTATGGCAGGGACAAGTGGTAGTATGAAACGAGTGTGGGGGTTACTGGAACAAGACTCGATCTACGGTCGACTCGGGAGGTTTAAGTATTCCCTGTATGGTTAGCATAACAAACATATTTCATTCAACAGACAGAATCACCGCTCATCATACCTCATCATGCCATACCGGACACTCTTGTCTCGACGAGGAACTAGGGACAAGCTCAAGTCTACCCAAGATAGAGACTTTTTCGGCTTCCTTCCGGCAGGCATGAAAAGCATACGAGGATGATCACTATCACAAGCATGTCCATTTCCAACAGCAAGGAAATCTCCAATATGCACTCATGCGTATGATCGTATCACTACATAAAATAACGGGTTCTCTGTATTAAGGTGGTGTTGTAACCGTATCAAATAACCAAAAAAAATATTATGCCAGGGTTCAAAATGCTTGCCTTCCAATTGTGGAGAGGTAGGGTGCATTCCAAAACTTTTGAAAGTCTTCTTCTCTCCCCAACAAAATCCTATTTTTGAAAATATTCAAATTAACACATAGTTTCAAAACAGTACAAAAAGGCTGTCTGAATTTTTTTCAAATAAATATGAAAATAAACTAGACAAAATTTGAGAGAGGTAGGAAAAAGAATCAATTCATTTGGAGTTTTATTTAAAAAGATAAGCCCAGTCAAAGTTTATTCAAAGTTTTGTTTAAAAAAACAGAAAAAGGAAAACAGTTCGCCTGGACTACGTCTTCTGAGATTGGTCGCGTACTTATCGGAAATACGCTTCCACTAGAGGAAAACGTATCGGCTGGGTTGCGCCACTAGTGGCTTGGGTTGGCTCACCGACAGGTGGTCCCCACCTGTCAGGTTCATCTTCTCCCCCGTGCGCGCCTCGACAGAGACAGGGGCCGTTTCCAACGGCGATCCCCGGTGACATAAGCCACCATTCGACGCGCTCGTCATATGGGGGTGATCGGGAGGAGGCACCGCATCCATCTGCAGTGGTTAGGGGCGCGGGGGAGCTTGAGGGTGAGAGCACCTTCCTCCATGGCGGAGGGGAAGCTTCGGGAGGGAATGGGGTTTGGCATACCGTGGCAGCTGGGTGAAAATGGAAGTGGGAAAGGGTTCTCGGGGTCGATTTAGAGCTAATGGAGGAGAGCATGGAGGGGAAGCAGCTCTGGTTGCTCGAAATCGACCGGAGGGCGGCGACGGCTCAAACTGCCAGAGACGGAGAGAACGACGGCCTCTGGAGGAATGGGAGCTAGAGGGGCCTTGCCATGGCATCGAGGAGGGTTCATGCCCAGCGTGAAGAGCTCGGAGTGGGTTTATATAGGCATGGAGAGGCGGTTCGGCAACGACCGTGGATAAGGGCGGTGGCTGACCGCCACTGTGGTTTGCAGGACGACGTGGCGATGCTAGCGGGGCACGGTGTGACTGCAGGAGCTGGGGGATGAGAACGGCCTGCTCACGAGGGCAGCTGGCGAACGGAGGAGGCTTGGGCGGCGCTGTCCATGGCAGGAACGGACACGGCCGCAGGCGTGCCGCCCAGAAGCTTGCTGCGGCGACGTTGTAGGGAGCCAGGGGGCGGTCGATTGGGGCGAGACACGGCTATACCAGTGGGTCAGATCGAGCTCGGGGGAGGGGTCAACCTGGGATGCGGCAGCTCGGGCGCACGCACGTGCATAACACGCGCTCTGGCCGCGCCCAAAGCGTGCACGCCAACTGTTCAGCAAAATGCCAGGGCATGATAGGAGGCTTTGGTGAGGTTGGGGATATTTATAGGTCTTGGTTAGCGTTAGTTAGAAGCTTAGTGGACAAGGTTGCTGGGTCAGCGGATCAAGCTTACAATGCAAACTCAAAATCATGTCAAAACTGACCATGCACCCAAGGTGTTTGATAGAATTCCAAGGGCATGTAGGCAACTCTTGGGGTGGCCAAAATCTCTAGACCAGTGTCTCTTTAGAAGTAGGTGATGGTGGCAAGGTCAGTTGGCCAAATCTAGAAACTTGTTAGTGTAAGTTTTGCAAAACTCCAGTTCTGGACAAAAGGAAAAGGGCATCATTGCTTGCACTAAAGATCCTCCAATGGCTCCACTCTCGTGGACTTAAGGGTTTGGTAGGGTGGTCTACAAGTAGGAGGAAGAATCAAGGGAAAAAGGGCAAGCAAAAATATGGTTGCAGTACAAATCACCAAGTTGAACCAGAATGAAGATAAGGATGATTTACTCAAATTTTTCAAAGAACATCAATGTTTTTTGCATAAAGATGCATAATATACTCCTACTGACATCCCATAATTTTGGAAGTTTTAAAGGAATATTTAAATAGGTTGCAGTGCAAAAGTGAAATCTGACCAGATTTAAAAACTTGGTGTAGAGCTCAAAATCTCCAATGATTAAAGAATATTTTTGCATAAAAGTGATTTAGG
This sequence comes from Triticum aestivum, assembly GCF_018294505.1. NCBI lineage: Eukaryota > Viridiplantae > Streptophyta > Magnoliopsida > Poales > Poaceae > Triticum > Triticum aestivum. The sequence continues at coordinate 121,523,850 of NC_057804.1, forward strand.
GACATCATATGTCATCCCCAAATTTTGGTGGGATTTTTAAATAAATTTATCAAAGGGTTGCAGTGCAAATGGCACCCTAAAACTTATGAAAAACCAATTTAGAGAAATAAAGCTCAGGGAAAAATAATTATATAAATAATCCCACTAATAAAAGAATTTTTTATTTGAGAGGGTAAATAAGTCCAATAATGATTGAAAAGTTTTCACTTGGGGTAAAAACTCCATAATAATAAAGAAAAGAATGGTTCTGAAATCAAAAGGTAATCTAGAAAATAAAAGTTTAAGTTTCCTGGCAAAATTTTAATTAATAAAACAATGTTAAAATTTTGGGGTGTCACAATGTTGTGCTGGCGCGGTGGTAGAGCCTCCACGAAGATCTGCATGCCGCCACACAGGCGTCTACCTAGTTGGCAAGCAGGTCGTTGCACTGGAATAGTCGTTAGGTGGCGAAAACCTTGTCGGGTGCGGGCCTGGCTGTGACCCCGCAATTGTCCCCGGCAAGAGTCTTGCCAGGGGCCTCACAGTCGTCCCTGGCAAGGGCCTTACTGGGGGTCTTTGCAGTCGTCCCCGGCAAGGGCCTTGCCGAGGGTCTGTTGTCTTCTGGTCTTCACGTAGACCTGAAATCCATCAGTCTTCACAAAGATCTACATGCTACTATGCACGCGCCCCAAAGCCTTGGCCTTGACGTTGTCAATGATGTCAAAGCTCTCAGCCTCAGGGGTGATGGCCTTGCTAGTGCTTCACGGATTACCCCGGCAAGGACCTTGCCGAGGCCACTCAAGCCACCCCGGCAGGGATGTTGCCGGGGAAGGTCCAGCTTGTCTTCTGCTCTCTATTCACTATCTTGAATATTGCCTTAGTAGTATCGTATTATATCTCCTACTGCCCTGCCAAGCCCTGCCGCAGGTGTGGCTAAGACTGCCCGTGCACAAGTAAGGGGTACAGAAGAGCCCATACTTTTGTACACCGTCAGTAAGGGACCGATTGGATCCAAAAGTTTAATGCTATGTTTAGAATTTATTCTTAATACTTTTCTCATAGTTGCAGATGCTTGCGGGAGGGTTAATCATAAGTAGGAAGTTTTTTCAAGTAAGAACAACACCTAAGAACCAATCCACCCACATATCAAATTATCAAAGTAGCGAACACAAATTAAGCCAACATGATGAAAGTGACTAGATGAAATTCCCATGTACCCTAAGAACACTTTGCTTATCATAAGAGACCGTTTTGGCCTGTCCTTTGCCTCAGAAGGATTGGGCTACCTTGCTGCACTTTTGTTACTGCTATAGTTACTTGCTCATTACAAATTATCTTGCTATCAAACTACTCTGCTACTTACAATTTTAGCACTTGCAGACAATACCTTGCTGAGAACCACTTGTCGTTTCCTTCTGCACCTTGTTGGGTTCAACACTCTTACTTATCGAAAATGCTACAATTTACCCCATATACTTGTGGGTCATCAAGGCCATTTTCTAGCATCGTTGCCAGGGAGTGAAGCGCTCTTAGTAAGTGGAAATTGGTAAGGAAACATTATTACTACGTGCTGAAATTTATTGTCTCTTGCTACTATGGAAAACAATACTTTGAGGGGCTTGTTCGGGGTATCTTCACCTCGATCGGAACCACAATTAGTTGCTCCTCAACCTACTGCACCTACTGAAAATATTGAATATGAAATTCCTTCAGGTATGTTAGAACAACTACTAGCTAATCGTTATGCAGGAGATGGAACCGAACATCCTGATATGCACTTGATATATGTGGATGAAATTTGTGGATTGTTTAAGCTTGCAGGTTTGCCCGGAGATGAATCTAAGAAGAAGGTTTTCTGTTTATCTTTCAAGGGAAAATCATTTACATGGTATAGGCTATGCGATGATATTGGATCTTGGAACTGGAATCATTTGAAATTGGGATTTCATCAAAAAAAATTATCCTATGCATCTAGTTCATCGTGATCGGAATTATATATATAATTTTTGGCCTCATGAAGGAGAAAGTATCGCTCTAGCTTGGGGGAGGCTTAAGTCAATGTTATATTCATGCCCCAACCATGAGCTCTCAAGATAAATAATTATTCAGAACTTTTATGCTTGGCTTTCTTGTAATGATCAAACCATGCTCGATACTTCTTGTACTGGTTCTTTTATGAAGAAAACTATTGAATTCCGGTGGGATCTTTTAGAAAGAATTAAACGCAACTCTGAATATTGGGAACTCGACGAAGGTAAAAAGTTAGGTGTTGAACCTAATATTGATTGTGTTAAATCTTTTATGAATACCGATGCTTTTCAAAAGTTTAGCACTAAATATGGACTTGACTCTGAGATAGTAGCTTCCTTTTTTGAATATTTTGCTACTCATGTTGATCTCCCTAAGGATAAGTGGTTTAAATATCACCCACCAATTAAAGAAGAAGTTAAAGAACCGGAGAAAGCTAAAGAAGAAACTATCATTTACAATGTTGATCCAGTTATTCCCACTTCTTATATTGAAAAACCACCTTTCCCTGTTAGGATGAAGGAACATGCTAAAGCTTCAACTATGGTTAACAAAAGTTATATTAAACACTCAAACCATCTGAACAAATCAGAGTTGAACCTAGTGTTGATATGGTTAAAGATCTCTTAATTGATGATATTGATGGGCATGTTATTTACTTCTGTGGTGAAGCTTCTAGAATTGCCAAACATGAAGGAAAAGATAAACATAGACCAGTTGTTGGCATGCTTGTTGTCTCAGTTAAGATAGGAGATCACTGTTATCATGGGTTATGTGACCTAGGTGCTAGTGTTAGTGCTATGCCTTTCTCCTTATATCAAGAAATTAAAGATGAAATAGTGTTGAAATAGAAGGCATAGATGTCACTATTAAACTTGCTAATAGAGATACTATGTCACCAATTGGGATTCTTAGAGATGTTCAAGTCTTGTGTGGGAAAATAAAATACCCCACTGATTTTCTTGTTCTTAGCTCCCCACAAGATGACTTTTGTCCCATTATTTTTGGTGGACCTTTCTTGAACACCGTAAATGCTAAAATAGATTGTGAGAAACAAACGGTCGGTGTTAGCTTTGGTGATGAATCTCATGAATTTAATCATTCCAAGTTTAGTAGACAACCTCATAATAAAGATTTGCCTAGTAAGGATGAAATTATTGGTCTTGCTTCTATTGTTGTGCCTCCTACTGATCCTTTGGAACAATATTTGCTAGAGCATGAAATGATTTGCATATGTGTGAAATAAATGAAATAGATAGAATATTTTCTGAACAACAACCTCTACTTAAACACAATTTGCCTATTGAAACTCTAGGAGGTCCTCCTCCACCTAAAAGTGATCCTGTGTTTGAATTAAAACAATTGCCAGACACTTTGAAATATGCTTATATTGATGAGAAAAAGATATATCTTGTTATTATTAGTGCTAACCTTTCACAACATGAAGAAGAAAGATTATTGAAAGTTCTAAGAAAGCACGGAGCTGCTATTGGATATATTCTTGATGATCTTAAGGGAATTAGTCCCATTCTATCTCAACACAAGATTAATATGGAACCTGGTGCTAAACCTGTTGTTGGTCACCAACGTCGGTTAAATCCGAAGATGAAAGAAGTGGCAAGAACGGAAATATTGAAACTTCTGGAGGCAGGTATAATCTATCCTATAGCTGATAGTAGATGGGTAAGTCTTGTTCATTGTGCCCCTAAGAAGGGAGGTATTACTGTTGTTCCTAATGATAAGAATGAGCTTATTCCACAAAGAATTGTCACAGGCTATAGAATGGTAATTGATATAGAAAATTAAACAAAGCAACTAGAAAAGATCATTACCCTCTGCCTTTTATTGATCAAATGTTAGAAAGATTATCTAAGCACACACATTTTTGCTTCCTTGATGGATACTCTGGCTTTTCACAAATATCTGTTTTACAACTTGATCAAGAAAAGACCACTTTTACTTGTCATTTTGGAACTTTTGCTTATAGACGTATGCCTTTTGGTCTATGTAATGCACCTGCTACCTTTCAAAGATGTATAACTACTATCTTCTCTAATTTTTGTGAAAAGATTGCTGAGGTTTTCATGGATGACTTTTCTGTTTACGGGAAGTCTTTTGATGATTGTTTAAGCAATCTTGATCGAGTTTTGCAGAGATGTGAACAGACAAATCTTGTCTTGAATTGGGAGAAGTGCCACTTTATGGTTAATGAAGGCACTGTTTTGGGCCATAAAATTTCTGAGAGAGGTATTAAGGTGGACAAAGCCAAGGTTGATGCAATTGAGAAAATGCCATGTCCTAAAGATATTAAAGGTATTCATAGTTTCTTGGTCATGTTGGTTTTTATAGGAGGTTTATCAAAGACTTTTCAAAAATTTCTAGGCCTCTTACGAATCTTTTGCAAAAGGATATTCCATTTGTGTTTGATGATGATTGTTTAGAAGCCTTTGAAGCACTAAAGAAAGCCTTAATTACTGCACCTGTTGTTCAACCACCTGATTGGAACTTGCCTTTCAAGATTATGTGTGATGCTAGTGATTATGCTATTGGTGTTGTTCTAGGACAAATAGTTGATAAGAAACTGAATGTTATCCATTATGCTAGTAAAACTCTAGATAGTGCTCAACGAAACTATGCTACTACTGAAAAAGAATTCTAGCAGTGGTGTTTGCTTGTGATAAATTCAGATCTTACATTGTTGATTCTAAAGTAATTGTTCACACCGATTATGCTGCTTTAAAATATCTTATGGAAAAGAAAGATGCTAAACCTAGACTCATTAGGTGGGTTCTCTGCTACAAGAATTTGATTTGCATATTACTGATAGGAAAGGAGCAGAGAACCCCGTAGCTAATAACTTGTCTAGGCTTGAAAATATTCTTGATGACCCACAACCTATTAATGGTAGCTTTCCTGATGAACAACTAGCTACAATAAATGTTTCTCATAGTACACCTTGGTATGCTGAGTATGCTAATTACATTGGTGCTAAATACATACCACCTAGCTTCACATACCAACAAAAGAAAAAGTTCTTCTATGATTTAAGAAATTACTTTTGGGATGACCCACATCTTTATAAAAGAGTATATGTTATTATTAGACGTTGTGTACCTGAGCATGAATAGGAACAAATCCTACGGAAATGTCACTCTGTAGCTTATGGAGGACATCACGCGGGAGACAGAACCGCTCATAAGGTATTGCAATCTGGTTTCTATTGGCCTACTCTCTTCAAAGATGCATGTAAGTTTGTCTCGTCTTGTGATGAATGCCAAAGAATAGGTAATATCGTTAAGCGTCAAGAAATGCCTATGAATTATTCACTTGCTGTTGAACCATTTGATGTTTGGGGATTTGATTTCATGGGAACTTTTCCTTCCTCTAATGGGTATACACACATTTTGGTTGTTGTTGATTATGTTACTAAGTGGGTAGAAGCTATTCCAACCAGTAGTGCCGATCACAACACCTCTATTAAAATGCTTAAGGAAGTTATTCTCCCAAGGTTTGGAGTCCCTAGATATTCAATGACTGATGGTGCTTCACACTTTATTCATGGTGCTTTCCGTAAGATGCTTGCTAAGTATGACTTTAACCATAGAATTGCATCACCTTATCATCCTCAGTCTAGTGGTCAAGTTGAACTTAGCAATAGAGAAATAAAACTAATCTTACAAAAGACTGTCAATAGGCCCCGGAAGAATTGTTCTCAGAAATTAGATGATGCACTTTGGGCTTATAGAACAGCGTATAAAAATCATATGGGTATGTCTCCATATAAAATGGTTTATGGAAAAGCTTGTCATTTACCTCTCGAGTTAGAACATAAAACATTTTGGGCAATTAAAGAACTCAATTATGATTTCAAACTTGCTGGTGAAAAGAGGTTATTTGATATTAGCTCATTAGATGAATGGAGAACCCAGGCTTATGAAAATGTGAAGTTATTCAAAGAAAAAGTTAAAAGATGGCATGACAAAAGAATCCAAAAGCATGAGTTCAAGGTTGGAGAATATGTCCTTTTCTATAACTCTTGTTTCAGATTCTTTGCAGGAAAACTCCTCTCCAAATGGGAAGGACCCTATGTCATCGAGGAGGTATATCGATCCAGAGCCATCAAAATAAATAATGCCGAAGGTACTAACCCGAAGGTTGTCAATGGGCAACGAATAAAACACTATATCTCAGGTACGCCCATTAATGTTGAAAGCAATATTATTCAAACTTTGACACCGGAAGAACACATTAAGCGGAACACCACAAAATCATGAAAAAAGGGAGGTACATGATACAGTAAGTAAACAGACTCTGAAAAATCCACAAAAATAATTTTTGTCAGTTTTGGAATATTTAGAAATATAGGAAAATAAGAAACTTCTAGGAAAGTGACCCTGGTGGGCATGACACACCAGGGCGCGCCAGGCAGGCCTGGCGTACGCAGGTGGGTTGTGCCCACCTCGGGTACTTTTCGGACTCTGTTTTTCTTCCGTTCTGCTTCTTCCCCAAGATAAAAATCTTTATATACCTCCCGAACCTGTTGACCTCCGTATCACGGAGAAATCTCCTGTTTTCTTTTCTCTCTGATTTCCTGACAGATCTAAAATTATGTCATCCCAAGACTCGGAAGGTGAGAGCTATGTCGCAGATTATATTGCAAACTACAAGGTCTATGGGGATGTGGAGCACTATGGCTGGACTTCGGAGTAAGAAGAAGACCTTGATCCTAAGAAGAAGGAGGAGACGAGCTTAGAGGAGGATGAAGTTCCATTGCCCCAACCTGGGGACATGCACGTTGAATTTAAGAAATCAAGTCTCCCCAACAAAGCAAAGAGGCCTAAGATCTAGTTTATCCCTTTTCGTCTCTTGCAGGAAAATAAGCAAGACTTGTGCAAAAAGGTGTTGGAGCTTGAGTGGGAGATTCGTGAACTAAAAGATGATAATTCCGTCCTCAAGCATAAGCTAAGGAAGGAGGACAAGAAACCTTCTAATTCATCACCACCACCTCGTTCCTCAACACCAAAAGAAAACTGAGTATTGGGTATGGGCACTCCCCTTGGCTTCCGCCAAGCTTGGGGGAGGTGCCCCGGTATCATATCATCTCCACTATCTTTTGCCTTTACTTTCTTAGTTCGATCCATGGTTATCTTTTGCTTTTAGATAAATAAAAGTTTAGTTCGATCCTTTCTTTTTGTGAGTTTGCTTAGTGATCAATCCTTGTAATCGTGTGCGAGATATATAATAAAGTTTAGTTTGAGTTTGCCTTCTTTACTTTCTTGCTACAATAAAAAGAAAGGAAATAAAAGAAAAAGATCATATGCTAATTTTATGGTAAGTGATGACATTACACAAGGAAAAGTATAAGTAGAAAATTTTATTGTAGATTGACAAACATAGCATTGGTCAATGATGCAACTCATGAAAGAATTAATAAGGGAAGACAAGATTCACATATAAATATACTATCATGGAAATCTTTTATGATTGTGAGCACCCATCAAAATATTATATGCCAAAATTGTTGACGTTGGACAAGGAAGACAACTTAATGATTTATGTTTGTTTATATTCACATAGAAGTTATATTGTCATAGATCCTTTAACATGTGGTGCTTGCCCCTATCTTTGCTAGCCAAAAACTCCGCACTAATTAGAGATAATACTTGTGCATCAAAAACCCTTAAACCCTATCTTGTTTGAGAGTCCACCATACCTACCTATGGATTGAGTAAGATCCTTCAAGTAAGTTGTCATCGGTGCAAAAAGGGCAATAAAAATTGCTTCTAAAAGTGTGAGACCATTTAGTGTAAGGGAAAATTGAGCGTTGTGCGAACTTGTGATGGTAAAGAATAAAAGCGACAAACTACATAATAAAGGTTGCCATCACAAGGGACAATATAACATGACGTTCTCTTTCACTAAGGGGTTGAGCATACAAACAAAAAGCGCATGGCAACCTCTGCTTCCCTCTGCGAAGGGCCTATCGTTTACTTTAATGTATTTACTTTCATGCAAGATTCAAAGTTTTTCTTTCTATTCTTTTTATTTTTCTCCTTTGGCAAGCACCATGTGGTGAGGAAAGATCTAGGCACATATTTCCAGTTGAATATGGATAGCATGAGTTATTATTGTTGACATCACCCTTGAGGTGAGTGTGTTGGGAGGCGAAACTATAAGACCCTATCTTTTTGTGTGTCCGGTTGAAACGTTTTGCTCATGTGTACGCGGTGAGTGTTTACAATTATAGAAGACTAGATGATGGTTGAGTATGTGGACTTGCATAAAGGCTCCAATACGTAACCCTTCCTGAAAAGATGATGAATTGTAGTTGCAAAGTTGACTGAGAACATAGTTTGTTGGTTTCCAATAGAGTTTATGCATTATACTTCAATGTTGTGATGAGTTGTCACTTGTTCATGAGAACTCTATGATAAAACTTCTATGATAAAAGTTCTATGTTAAAGTTTGTTGCTGTTATAATAAGTTACATGATGCTGCTATGTCCGTATTTTGTTTTTATCGACACCTCTCTCTCTCTCTCTAAGCATGTGGACATGTTTTTTGATTTCGGTTTTCGCTTGAGGACAAGCGAGGTCAAAGCTCGGGGGAGTTGGTACGTCCATTTTGCATCATGTTTTTTGCTGTTATTTATGTTGTTTTATTGTATAATGATGCTTTTTGGAGTAATTCTAATGCCTTTTCTCTCATAATATGCAAGGTATGCACAAAGGGGGAGAATTCTGGCAGCTAGAAATCTGGACATGAAAAAGCTACATCAAGCTACCTATTCTGCACAACTCCAAATGAGCTGAAACTCCCCGACGATTTTTTATGGAATATTTAAGAATTATTGGAGCCAATAAGTGCCACAGGGGGGCCACCAGGTGGGTGTTGGAATCTACAGTAGGGTGCGTCAACTGCAATTTAAAATTTTCCTACGCGCAGAACAACAGGAACATGCTACGAGAGATGGATCACGGATCGTTACCACTAGACGCGTAGTGCCGTGCAGCGGAAGCAGAGTTGGGGCAGCGCATCCGCGTGGATCGTCTCCTCCTTGTCCGATCTCCCTCGAACAGCCGGTCGTCCGATCCCACGTACAAGTTCACCAGAGCATCACAAGTGCACCGCCTCTAATGGTATCTGCGCGTGCAGTAGGAACACCGTGCGGCGGACTGCTAGGTCCGATCACACAGTCGGCAGCGAGTGTAGGTGGCTATTCGGAAACACATGCAAACCCTAGTCGCAGCGCTGAAGCGATCAACCAAATAAGTGCGCTGCACCTCCACCTTATATAGGCGTCCGTCGCAGGCTCAACACTTGGGCCTCGCATGGACCCTAAAGCCCAAAGTCTACTCGGTCACGTTCCTAGTCCAATTCGGATCACATCCGACCAGTGTCCTATGAACCGACCTCGTAGGTTCCTTCCCTTAAGAGCGCGACCCCTTAGGTTCAAGTCGGCTTGGTCACAGTTTGGATCACCTCCGACCTGCATGGTTGGTAGTGGCCTCTAGCAAGGCATGCCGACCACCAAGCAGACTATGAAGCTGGTTAGGCGAACCTGTACAACCTGTCACACTTCTGTTCCCTTTGCCTCACGATATATGTTGTCGGGCTCAAGGCGAGACTGTCATCCTTGTGCTAGCCCAACCTCTTTCTCGTTCTAGTGATACCAACCACAAACCGGATTATCTCATAATCCTTGTCGCATGGCCATGCTTATCCCTGTCGGATCACACGAGGGGCCCAGAGTATATCTCTCCTTATCGGAGGGGCAAATCCCATCTTGCTCGACCATGTCTCGCAGCATGGGACTAGACAAACCCGAAACCTACCTTTGTAACTACCCAATCACGGAGTAGCGTTTGGTCAGCCCAAAGCAAGTCTGTCACCATCCCGAGTACATGTGTCAGCTCAGGTCTTAGGACATAGAACGTATGTTGTACTAGAGACTCACAGATGACATATCGCTGCGTCTCATAGTTGGGTTTGTCCGACTCAGACCTTATCTCGACTCAGATCCGACTACGTCGAATCCGACCAGACCTTTCCAAGTCCATATTATCCGGTTAGCATCCAATGCTCCATGGCTAGTGAGACCAAGCCATCGACCGTGTCATAGGCTAATCTAGTCGGCTGCGCGTCCAGACAACCCTTTCGACTAGGGACCTTTTAGGACAGTCATCATACAATGCATGGTCCCACAAACAAGTCACATACTTGCTGATACACATCATTGATAATGTCCAAGGACAATCTTTATTCATAAACACATAGGAAATATCATCATACATGATTGCCTCTAGGGCATATCTCCAACAGTCTCCCACTTGCACTAGAGTCAATCAAATAGACATCGAATGCCCATAGCTCTAACGTGCCCCTCATGCTTGGGTTGTGGAAGCGGCTTAGTCCACGGATCTGCAACATTTGCATCTGTGTGAATTTTGCATAACTCTACATCACCATTCTTTACGATCTTTCGTATCAGGTGATATTTCCAATCTATATGTCTGACCTTGTGGTGATTCCTCGGCTCCTTGGCTTGTGCGATGGCACCAGAATTATCACAATAAAGGTCCAACGGTTTCACCGAGGCTGGGAAAATACCAAGATCATCCAGAAAATGCCGGATCCAAACACCTTCCTTTGCAGCTTCACAAGCTGCAATGTATTCGGCTTCTGTGGTAGAATCGGCCACCGTATCCTGCTTGGAACTCATCCAGTGCACTGCTCCTCCGTTCAGGACGTACACGAATCTGGACTGTGATAGACAATCATCTCTGTCAGTTTGGAAACTAGCATCGGCGTAACCCCTTACGACGAGCTGTTCCTTACCTCCATAAACTAGGAACATCTCTTTAGTCCTTTTCAGGTACTTCAAAATAGTCTTTATCGCTGCCCAGTGACTCTCACCTGGGTTTGCTTAGTATCTACTTGTTAGGCTTATTACAAAAGCAACATCAGGCCTTGTACATATCATGGCATACATGATGGATTCGATTGCCGAGGCATACGGAATCCTACTCATCCTTCTTCGCTCATCAGATGTCGAAGGACTCTGAGTCTCGCTTAGCCTTATACCATGTGAGAGCAGAAAGAACCCTTTCTTTGCCTCACTCATGTTGAACCGCTTCAACACTTTATCTATGTACGTGCTCTGGCTTAAGCCAAGTAGCCTCCTCAATCTATCTCTATAGATCTTAATGCCTAAAATATACATTGCTTCACCAAGGTCTTTCATCAAAACCTTGCCATTCAATGATCCCTTGACCGAGTTAAGCATCGAAACATTATTTCCGATCAGTAGTATGTCGTCCACATACAAGATCAAAAACACTATCGAGCTCCCACTTAACTTCTTGTATAAACAAGAGTCCTCTTCGCTTTTGATGAAACTGAGACCAGTGACGACCTCATCAAAACGAATGTTCCAACTCCGAGATGCTTGCTTCAACCCATAAAAGGATCTCTTGAGCTTGCATACCTTACTAGTGCTAGGAGGATCGACAAAACTCTCGGGTTGTATCATATACACGTCCTCGGTTAAATTTCCGTGAAGGAAAGCCGTTTTGACATCCATCTGCCATATCTCGTAATCGAAATATGCAGCTATAGCTAGTATGGTCCTCACCGATTTCAGCATCACTACCGGGGAGTAAGTCTCGTCGTAGTCAATTCCTTGAACTTGTCCATAACCTTTAGCGACAAGCCGAGCTTTGTGGATCTGAACATTTCCATCCACATCGGTTTTCTTCTTAAAGACCCATTTGCAACCAATGGCAGTTACACCAGGTGGCGGATCAACCAAGTCCCAGACTTGATTCTCATCCATGGACTTTAACTCGGATCTCATGCCCTCCAGCCATGCCTCGGAATCTGGGCTCACCATCGCTTCCGCATACGTGGTCGGCTCGTCGCTTTCTAGCAACAATACATCACGCACTTTGCGCAATCTTTCCGACCTCCGTGGTTCCGGTGCCGCTTCCACTACAGGTTCCCTGACTGACTGCGGTATGATCTCATCACCAGCCGAGCCGTCCCCGAGTGGTCCTCGAATTTCTTCGAGTCGGACCGTCCTCCCACTGGCCTCCCGACTGAGAAACTCTTTCTCAAGGAAATCCCCGTTCCGAGCAACAAACACTTTGTTCTCTTCCCAGTTGTAGAAGCTATATCCCAAGGTTTCCCTCGGATATCCCACAAATATGCATTTATCCGACTTGGGTATAAGCTTGTCTGACATAAGTCGCTTGACAAATGCTTCACAACCCCAAATCTTTAGAAAATACAAACTAGGACTCTTCCCGGTCCACATCTCATGTGGTGTCTTGTCTACGGATTTTGATGGTACCCTATTAAGTGTGAAAGCTGCAGTTTCTAGAGCGTATCCCCAAAATGACAAGGGTAAATCCGATTTTCTCATCATAGACCGGACCATGTCCAACAAGGTCCTATGCCTCCGTTCTGACACACCGTTTCTCTATGGCGTACCCGGAGGTGTGAGCTGAGGTACTATACCTCGACTTTTCAGATGATCATCAAACTCCTGACTCATGTATTCACCTCCACGATCAGATTGCAGAAGCTTTATAGTCTTGCCAAGTTGATTCTCTACCTCGTTCTGAAACTCTATGAACTTTTCAAAAGTTTCCGACTTGTGCCTCATCAAATAGATATATCCATATCTACTCAAGTCGTCGGTAAAAGTCACGAAGTACTGATAGCCACCTCTGGCAGTTGTGCTCATTGGACCACACACATCACTGTGTATAAGCTCCAACAGCTCAGACGCCCTCTCGCAACTCTTTGCGAAAGGAGACTTAGCCATCTTGCCGAGCAAGCATGATTCACATGTCTCGAACGACCCAAAGTCGGACGAAGTTAGGAGCCCATCATCATGGAGCTTCTTCATGCGTTTCAGACTAATGTGTCCAAGCTGGCAATGCCAGAAGTATGTCGGATTTATCTCATTAGGCTTATGCCTCTTGACATTCACGTTATAGACCGGTTCCTGTTCTAGATTCAATATAAATAGCCCATCAATAATGGGTGCATAGCCGTGGAACATACCATTCAAAAATATCGAACAACCATTGTCCTTTAAATTGAATTCATAACCTTGACTCATCAAACATGAGGCAGAAATAATGTTCCGACTAAGTGTAGGAATGTAATAACAATTATTCAATTCCATAATGAATCCGGAAGGAAGTTGGAGCTGCATCGTGCCGACCTCCAACACAGTAACTCTTGCTTTGTTGCCGACCCTGATGTCAATCTCCCCTTGTGCCACACGCCTAGTTCTTACCAGCCCCTGCATCGAGTTGCAAATGTGAACAACCGATCGGATGTCAAATACCCAAGAGCTACTAGGTATGTCAGCAAGGTAAATGTCTATAACATATGCAACAAGTGTACCTTTGCCTGAAGCAGCATTCCCGACCTTCTTGCCATGCTCTGTAAGCCACTTGCTACAGTTCCTCTTCTAGTGACCGGTCTCCTTGCAGTGAAAGCAAACGGTCTTCGAGTCCGGTCCAAACTTCGGCGCAGCGGCGGAGGTTACCGTCTCCGTGCCCTTTGCCTTAGCCCTTTTCTTGGACCAACTCTTCTTGAACTTAGCCGATGTCTGCACCATCAACACTTGATGCATGCCTTTCTTAATATCCTGCTCTGCCACTTTGAGCATCCCATGCAATTCAGTGAGCTTCTTATCCATGCCATGCATATGATAGTTCGAGATGAACGTCCCATAGCTGGTGGAAGAGAACCCTGAACTGCATCTGTAGCCAACTCATCCAAGAGCGGGAAGCCCAAACGATCCAAAGCTTGCACATATCTGATCATCTTGATCACATGTGGGCTTAGTGGATCACCTTCCTTCAGCTTGCAATCCATCAAGGATCGCCAGACGTTGAACCTTTCGGTCCTAGCCTGTGTCTGAAACATGCTCTTGAGACTCTCGATCATATCATAAGCCTCAACATTTTTGAAATGCTGTTGCAAATCGGGCTCCATACAAGCCAGCATCAGACAGCTGATCTCCGTTGATTCATCAACGAGTTTCTGGTAGGCATTCTTACTTGTGGCATTAGCATTATCGGCAGGTTCCTCTGGAAGTGGATCCTCTAGAACATGTTCCTTTTTATCATGCTTGAGAACAATTATCAGATTTCTATACCAGGTGGTAAAGTTTGTTCCATTCAGTTTATCCTTTTCCAGAATTGATTTCAATGCAAAGTTGGGTTGAGGAGGTGGTGCCATTGATCTACAGTAAAAAATATGCAATCACTAAGCAATGTGTTTATGTAGAGTAATTCGCCTAAACAGAAATACTCCCACTAAAGTCAGCATCCCTCCGCAAACTCTTAGTGATTCAGGATCCGACTAGCGCATGCGACTAGTGAGCTTTAGCATCACTGCTAGCCAACATACCTATCCGGTAAGCAACTCCTTGCTAATCATATCTCTATACACTCCTGTCGGTTGGGAAGGCATCTTATACCCCGGCTCCCAACCTTCTTTGCCACAAGGCCCAAAACCGTTTTGATTGTTAGGGAACGTTGCAGAAAATAAAAAAATTCCTACGGTTTCACCAAGATCCATCTATGGGTTCATCTAAGCAACGAGTGAAAGGGGAGATGCATCTACATACCACTTTGTAGATCGCGAGCGGAAGCGTTCAAAAGAATGGGGTTGAAGTAGTCGTTCTCGTCGTGATCCTATCACCGGAGATCCTAGCGCCGAACGGACGGCACCTCCGCGTTCAACACACGTACGGTCAGCGTGACGTCTCCTCCGTCTTGATCCAGCAAGGGGAAAGGAGAGGTTGATGATGATCCAGCAGCACGACGGCATGGTGGTGGATGCAGCAGAACTCCGGCAGGGCTTCGCCAAGCTGCTGCGGGAGGAGGACGAGGTGTAGCATGGGGAGGGAGGCGCCAAGACTTGGGGTGCGGTTGCCCTCCCCCCTGCCCTCCTTTATATAGGCCCCCAAGGGGGGGGCGCCGGCCCTGGGAGATTCAATCTCCCAAGGGGGTAGCGGCCAGGGGGGGTGGAGTGCCCCCCAAGGCAAGTGGTGCCCCCCCCACCTAGGGTTTCCAACCCTAGGCGCAGGGGGCGCCCAAGGGGGGCGCACCAGCCCACTAGGGGCTGGTTCCCCTCCCACTTCAGCCCACGGGGCCCTCCGGGATAGGTGGCCCCACCCGGTGGACCCCCGGGACCCTTCCGGTGGTCCCGGTACAATACCGGGTGACCCCGAAACTTTCCCGATGGCCGAAACAGCACTTCCTATATAGTTTTCTTTACCTCTGGACCATTCCGGAACTCCTCGTGACGTCCGGGATCTCATCCGGGACTCCGAAAAACATTTGGTTTGCTGCATACTCATATTCATACGACCCTAGCGTCACCCAACCTTAAGTGTGTAGACCCTATGGGTTCGGGAGACATGTAGACATGACCGAGACGGCTCTCCGGTCAATAACCAACAGCGGGATCTAGATACCCATGTTGGCTCCCACATACTCCTCGATGATCTCATCGGATGAACCACGATGTCGAGGGTTCAAGCAACCCCGTATACTATTCCTTTTGTTAGACGGTATGTTACTTGCCCGAGACTCGATCGTCGGTATCCCAATACCTCGTTTAGTCTCGTTACTGGCAAGTCACTTTACTCGTACCGTAATGCATGATCCTGTGAACAGACACTTAGTCACTTTGAGCTCATTATGATGATGCACTACCGAGTGGGCCCAGTGATACCTCTCCGTCATATGGAGTGACAAATCCCAGTCTCGATCCGAGTCAACCCAACAGACATTTTCGGAGATACCTGTAGTGCACCTTTATAGTCACCCAGTTACATTGTGACGTTTGGTACACCCAAAGCACTCCTACGGTATCCGGGAGTTACACGATCGCATGGTCTAAGGAAGAGATACTTGACATTGGAAAAGCTCTAGCAAAATGAACTACACGATCTTGTGCTATGCTTAGGATTGGGTCTTGTCCATCACATCATTCTCCTAATGATGTGATCCCGTTTTCAATGACATCTAATGTCCATAGTTAGGAAACCATGACTATCTGTTGACCAACGAGCTAGTCGACTAGAGGCTTATTGGGACGTATTGTGGTCTATGTATTCACACGTGTATTACGATTTCTGGATAATACAATTATAGCATGAATAAAAGACAATTATCATGAACAAGGAAATATAATAATAATCCTTTTATTATTGCCTCTAGGGCATATTTCCAATAGTCTCCCACTTGCACTAGAGTCAATAATCTAGTTACATTGTGATGAATCGAACACCCATAGAGTTCTGGTGTCGATCATGTTTTGCTCGCGAGAGAGGTTTAGTCAACGGATCTGCGACATTCAGATCCGTATGAACTTTGCAAATATCTATGTCTCCATCTTGAACATTTTCACGGATGGAGTTGAAGCGACGCTTGATGTGCCTGGTCTTCTTGTGAAACCTGGGCTCCTTGGCAAGGGCAATAGCTCCAGTGTTGTCACAGAAGAGTTTGATCGGCCCCGACGCATTGGGTATGACTCCTAGGTCGGTGATGAACTCCTTCACCCATATTGCTTCATGCGCTTCCTCTGAGGCTGCCATGTACTCCGCTTCACATGTAGATCCCGCCACGACGCTCTGCTTGCAGCTGCACCAGCTTACTGCTCCACCATTCAACATATACACGTATCCGGTTTGTGACTTAGAGTCATCCAGATCTGTGTCGAAGCTAGCGTCGACGTAACCCTTTACGACGAGCTCTTCGTCACCTCCATAAACGAGAAACATGTCCTTTGTCCTTTTCAGGTACTTCAGGATATTCTTGACCGCTGTCCAGTGTTCCTTGCCGGGATTACTTTGGTACCTTCCTACCAAACTTACGGCAAGGTTTACATCAGGTCTGGTACACAGCATGGCATACATAATAGATCCTATGGCTGAGGCATAGGGGATGACACTCATCTCTTCTTTATCTTTTGCCGTGGTCGGGCATTGAGCCGAGCTCAATCTCACACCTTGCAATACAGGCAAGAACCCTTTCTTGGACTGATCCATTTTGAACTTCTTCAAAATCTTATCAAGGTATGTGCTTTGTGAAAGACCTATGAGGCGTCTCGATCTATCCCTATAGATCTTGATGCCTAATATATATGCAGCTTCTCCAAGGTCCTTCATTGAAAAACACTTATTCAAGTAGGCCTTAATGCTGTCCAAGAATTCTATATCATTTCCCATCAAAAGTATGTCATCTACATATAATATGAGAAATGCTACAGAGCTCCCACTCACTTTCTTGTAAACGCAGGCTTCTCCATAAGTCTGCATAAACCCAAACGCTTTGATCATCTCATCAAAGCGAATGTTCCAACTCCGAGATGCTTGCACCAGCCCATAAATGGATCGCTGGAGCTTGCATACTTTGTTAGCATTCTTAGGATCGACAAAACCCTCCGGCTGCATCATATACAGTTCTTCCTTAAGATGCCCGTTAAGGAATGCTGTTTTGATGTCCATCTGCCATATCTCATAATCATAGTATGCGGCAATTGCTAACATGATTCGGACGGACTTAAGCTTCACTACTGGAGAGAAAGTCTCATCGTAGTCAATCCCTTAAACTTGCCGATAACCCTTAGCGACAAGTCGAGCTTTATAGATGGTTACATTACCATCCGCGTCCAACTTCTTCTTAAAGATCCATTTGTTTTCTATCGCTCACCGATCATCGGGCAAGTCAGTCAAAGTCCATACTTTGTTTTCATACATGGATTCTATCTCGGATTGCATGGCCTCAAGCCATTTGTTGGAATCTAGGCCCGCCATTGCTTCTTCATAGTTCGAAGGTTCACCGTTGTCTAACAACATGATTTCCAGGACAGCGTTGCCATACCACTCTGGTGTGGAACGTGTCCTTGTGGACCTATGAAGTTCAGTAGCAACTTGATCAGAAGTACCTTGATCATCATCATTAATTTCCTCTCCAGTCGGTGTAGGCACCACAGGAACGTTTTCCTGAGCTGCACTACTTTCCGGTTCAAGAGGTAGTACTTCATCGAGTTCTACTTTCCTCCCACTTACTCCTTTCGAGAGAAACTCTTTTTCCAGAAAGGATCCGTTCTTGGCAACAAAGATCTTGCCCTCGGATCTTAAGTAGAAGGTATACCCAATGGTTTCCTTAGGGTATCCTATGAAGACGCATTTTTCCGACTTGGGTTCGAGCTTTTCAGGTTGAAGTTTCTTAACATAAGCATCGCATCCCCAAACTTTTAGAAACGACAGCTTAGGTTTCTTCCCAAACCATAATTCATATGGTGTCGTCTCAACGGATTTAAACGGTGCCCTATTTAAAGTGAATGTAGCTGTCTCTAGAGCGTATCCCCAAAATGATAGCGGTAAATCGGTAAGAGACATCATAGATCGCACCATATCCAATAGAGTGCGATTACGACGTTCGGACACACCGTTACGCTGAGGTGTTCCAGGCGGCGTGAGTTGTGAAACGATTCCACATTTTCTTAAGTGTGTACCAAATTCATGACTTAAATATTCTCCTCCATGATCCGATCGTAAGAATTTTATCTTTTGGTCACGTTGATTCTCTACTTCATTCTGAAATTCCTTGAACTTTTCAAAGGTCTCAGACTTGTGTTTCATCAAGTAGACATACCCATATCTACTCAAGTCATCAGTGAGAGTGAGAACATAACGATATCCTCCGCGAGCCTCAATGCTCATTGGACCGCACACATCGGTATGTATGATTTCCAACAAGTTGGTTGCTCGCTCCATTGTTCTGAAGAACGGAGTCTTGGTCATTTTGCCCATGAGGCATGGTTCGCATGTGTCAAATGATTCATAATCGAGAGACTCTAAAAGTCTATCAGCATGGAGCTTCTTCATGCGCTTGACACCAATGTGACCAAGGCGGCAGTGCCACAAGTATGTGGGACTATCGTTATCAACTTTACATCTTTTGGTATTCACGCTATGAATATGTGTAACATTACGTTCGAGATTCATTAAGAATAAACCATTGACCATCGGGGCATGACCATAAAACATATCTCTCATATAAATAGAACAACCATTATTCTCGGATTTAAATGAGTAGCCATCTCGTATCAAACGAGATCCAGATACAATGTTCATGCTCAAACTTGGCACTAAATAACAATTATTGAGGTTTAAAACTAATCTCATAGGTAAATGTAGAGGTAGCGTGCCGACGGCGATCACCTCGATCTTGGAACCATTCCCGACGCGCATCGTCACCTCGTCCTTCACCAGTCTCCGCTTATTCCACAGCTCCTGCTGTGAGTTACAAATGTGAGCAACGGCACCGGTATCAAATACCTAGGAGTTACTACGAGTACTGGTAAGGTACACATCAATTACATGTATATCAAATATACCTTTAGTGTTGCCGGCCTTCTTGTCCGCTAAGTATTTGGGGCAGTTCTGCTTCCAGTGACCCTTCCCCTTGCAATAAAAGCACTCAGTCTCAGGCTTGGGTCCATTCTTTGACTTCTTCCCGGCAACTGGCTTACCGGGCGCGGCAACATCTTTGCCGTCCTTCTTGAAGTTCTTCTTACCCTTGCCCTTCTTGAACTTAGTGGTCTTATTGACCATCAACACTTGATGTTCTTTCTTGATTTCAACCTCTGCTGACTTCAGCATTGAGAATACTTCAGGAATGGCCTTCACCATCCCCTGCATATTGTAGTTCAACACAAAGCTCTTGTAGCTCGGTGGGAGCGACTGAAGGATTATGTCAATGACCGCCTCGTCCGGGAGGTTCATCTCCAGCTGGGACAAGCGGTTGTGCAACCCAGACATTTTGAGTATGTGCTCACTGATAGAACTGTTTTCCTCCATCTTACAACTATAGAACTTGTCGGGGACTTCATATCTCTCGACCCGGGCATGAGCTTGGAAAACCATTTTCAGCTCCTCGAACATCTCATATGCTCCGTGCTTCTCAAAATGCTTTTGGAGCCCCGGTTCTAAGCTGTAAAGCATGCCACACTGAACGAGGGAGTAATCATCAGCAGGTGATTGCCAAGTGTTCATAACGTCTTGGTTCTCTAGGATGGGTGCTTCACCTAGCGGTGCATCTAGGACATAATCTTTCTTGGCTGCTATGAGGATGATCCTCAGGTTCCGGACCCAGTCTGAATAATTGCTGCCATCATCTTTCAGCTTGGTTTTCTCTAGGAACGCGTTGAAGTTCATGTTGACATGAGCGTTGGCCATTTGATCTACAAGACATATTTTGCAAAAGTTTTAGACTAAGTTCATGATAATTAAGTTCATCTAATCAAATTATTTAATGAACTCCCACTCAGATTAGACATCCCTCTAGTCATCTAAGTGTTACACGATCCGAGTCGACTAGGCCGTGTTCGATCATCACGTGAGACAGACTAGTCATCATCGGTGAACATCTCCATGTTGATCGTATCTTCCATACGACTCATGTTCGACCTTTCGGTCTCTGTGTTTCGAGGCCATGTCTGTACATGCTAGGCTCGTCAAGTTAACCCTAAGTGTTCTGCATGTGTAAATCTATCTTACACCCGTTGTATGTGAACGTAAGGATCTATCACACCCGATCATCACGTGGTGCTTCAAAACGACAAACTTTAGCAACGGTGCACAGTTAGGGGGAACACTTTCTTGAAATTATTATAAGGGATCATCTTATTTACTACCGCCGTTCTAAGTAAACAAGATGCATAAAACATAATAAACATCACATGCAATTATATAGTAGTGACATGATATGGCCAATATCATATAGCTCCTTCGATCTCCATCTTCGGGGCTCCATGATCATCTTCGTCACCGGCATGACACCATGATCTCCATCATCATGATCTCCATCATTGTGTCTTCATGAAGTTCTCAAGCCAACGACTACTTCTACTTCTATGGCTAACGCGTTTAGCAATGAAGTAAAGTAATTTACATGGCGTTCTTCAATGACACGCAGGTCATACAAAAAATAAAGACAACTCCTATGGCTCCTGCCGGTTGTCATACTCATCGACATGCAAGTTGTGATTCCTATTACAAGAACATGATCTCATACATCACAATATATCATTCATCATTCATCACAACTTCTGGCCATATCACATCACATGACAATTGCTGCAAAAACAAGTTAGACGTCCTCTAATTGTTGTTGCATCTTTTACGTGGCTGCAATTGGGTTCTAGCAAGAACGTTTTCTTACCTACGAATAACCACAACGTGATTTTGTCAACTTCTATTTACCCTTCATAAGGACCCTTTTTATCTAATCCGCTCCAACTAAAGTAGGAGAGACAGACACCCGCTAGCCGCCTTATGCAACTAGTGCATGTCAGTCGGTGGAACCTGTCTCACGTAAGCGTACGTGTAAGGTCAGTCCGGGCCGCTTCATCCCACAATACCGCTGAAGCAAGAAAAGACTAGTAGCGGCAAGCAAGTTGACAAGATCTACGCCCACAACAAATTTGTGTTCTACTCGTGCAATATAGAACTACGCATAGACCTAGCTCATGATGCCACTGTTGGGGAACGTTGCAGAAAATAAATTTTTTCCTACGGTTTCACCAAGATCCATCTATGAGTTCATCTAAGAGACGAGTGAAAGGGGAGATGCATCTACATACCACTTTGTAGATCGCGAGCAGAAGCGTTCAAAAGAACGGGGTTGAAGTAGTCGTTCTCGTCGTGATCCTATCACCGGAGATCCTAGCGCTGAACGGACGGCACCTCCGCGTTCAACACACGTACAGTCAGCGTGACGTTTCCTCCGTCTTGATCCAGCAAGGGGAAAGGAGAGGTTGATGATGATCCAGCAGCACGACGGCGTGGTGGTGGATGCAGCAGAACTCCGGCAGGGCTTCGCCAAGCTGCTGCGGGAGGAGGACGAGGTGTAGCAGGGGAGGGAGGCGCCAAGACTTGGGGTGCGGCTGCCCTCCCTCCTGCCCTCCTTTATATAGGCCCCCAAGGGGGGGAGGCGGCCCTGGGAGATTCAATCTCCCAAGGGGGCGGTGGCCAGGGGGGTGGAGTGCCCCCCAAGGCAAGTGGTGCGCGCCCCCCACCTAGGATTTCCAACCCTAGGCGCAGGGAGGCCCAAGGGGGGAGCACCAGCCCACTAGGGGCTGGTTCCCCTGCCACTTCAGCCCACGGGGCCCTCCGGGATAGGTGGCCCCACCCGGTGGACCCCCGGGACCCTTCCGGTGGTCCCGGTACAATACCGGGTGACCCCGAAACTTTCCCGATGGCCGAAACAACACTTCCTATATAGTTTTCTTTACCTCCGGACCATTTCGGAACTCCTCGTGACGTCCGCGATCTCATCCGGGACTCCGAACAACATTTGGTTTGCTGCATACTCATATTCATACAACCCTAGCGTCACCGAACCTTAAGTGTGTAGACCCTACGGGTTCGGGAGAGATGTAGACATGACCGAGACGGCTCTCCGGTCAATAACCAACAGTGTGATCTGGATACCCATGTTGGGTCCCACATACTCCTCGATGATCTCATCGGATGAACCACGATGTTGAGGGTTCAAGCAACCCCGTATACTATTCCTTTTGTCAGACGGTATGTTACTTGCCTGAGACTCGATCGTCGGTATCCCAATACCTCGTTTAGTCTCGTTACCGGCAAGTCACTTTACTCGTACCGTAATGCATGATCCCGTGACCAGACACTTAGTCACTTTGAGCTCATTATGATGATGCACTACCGAGTGGGCCCAGTGATACCTCTCCGTCATACGGAGTGACAAATCCCAGTCTCGATCCGTGTCAACCCAACAGACACTTTCGGAGATACCTGTAGTGCACCTTTATAGTCACCCAGTTACGTTGTGACATTTGGTACACCCAAAGCACTCCTACGGTATCCGGGAGTTACACGATCGCATGGTCTAAGGAAGAGATACTTGACATTGTAAAAGCTCTAGCAAAACGAACTACACGATCTTGTGCTATGCTTAGGATTGGGTCTTGTCCATCACATCATTCTCCTAATGATGTGATCCCGTTGTCAATGACATCTAATGTCCATAGTTAGGAAACCATGACTATCTGTTGACCAACGAGCTGGTCAACTAGAGGCTTACTAGGGACGTATTGTGGTCTATGTATTCACACGTGTATTACGATTTCTGGATAATACAATTATAGCATGAATAAAAGACAATTATCATGAACAAGGAAATATAATAATAATCCTTTTATTATTGCCTCTAGGGCATATTTCCAACATTGATAGTCTTGTTAAGTTAACCTGATGCAGTGCATGTCCGTGTCCGACACGAACCCTTCAGTTCAAGGACACCCAGGAACACCCCAATTTTATGATCCCACTACTAGACATACTTGACGTGCGAAGGTGCAACATCGGGGATGGCAATTTGCTTGATATTCTTGAGGGATCATTCTACCATTCCAACATGCATAGAAAACAAAGAAGCATAACAATCACAAATAAACACATATTGTGAAATAGTATGGCTCCTTCATGGACGTTATTCCAGGTCGGCTCCGACTCTGATGACCATCTAGAAACTCCATCTTGTTTGTCACGCCAGGATGCCAAGCCACCAACCTGATCTCTATTATCCAACTAATACAACTAGTAATGAATTTACATAGAGTCACAAGTCGACACGCAGGTCGTTATACAATATAATGACAGCACTTTGGCTCCTGCCGGCTGACAAAAATGACACGCAGGCCACGTATAAATTACACACATGCATCACATACACATGAGCCATACTATTCGCATCAAATCTGCAAAACAAAGTTATGCATAGAATCGCATTCTACCGGTTTGTGTGTCGGGTACGAAATATACGGTGCTATGCACACGGTGGTCCTGCTAGCCGGTCAGCGGGCAGGGTTCGAAGGGGCAGCGCCCCTCACGGGTGCGGGCAGCGCTCGACGTTTTCGGAAATCACAGATCACATCTGAACTCCAATCACGCCAAATCCTCTGATCTGACCAATCTTATCGATCATCGCGAATCCGATTTGGATTTACGTTTCACCGTTAACCCCGATGGCGGATAACCGACCGGTAGGGGTAGATCGTGTCATGACCTCATCGATCCCGATTAACAGAAAACATAGCCTCAATGATTCCCATGTGCAGTTGATCACATCAACCATGCACATAGCCGATCTTATCAACGACAACAGATCTCATTTGCCGCCTCCACATATCTAATATGCATACGATCTGAATCCAAATCCTATAGCAGAGGCTCTGATACCACTGTTGGGATCTATGGTAGGGTGCGTCGACTGCAATTTAAAATTTTCCTACGTGCAGAAAAATTGGAACATGCTACGAGAGATGGATCACGGATCATTACCACTAGACGCGCAGTGCCGTGCAGTGGAAGAAGAGTTGGGGTAGCGTGTCCGCGTGGATCGTCTCTTCCTCGTCCGATCTCCCTCGAACAGCCGGTCGTCCAATCCCACGTACAAGTTCGCCCGAGCGGCACAAGTGCACCGCCTCTAATGGTATCCGCGCGTGCAGGAGGAACACCGTGCGGCGGACTACTAGGAACGATCACACAGTCGACAGCGAGTGGAGGTGGCCATTCGCAACACATGAAAACCCTAGTCGCAGCGCCGAAGCGATCAACCAAATAAGTGCGCTGCACCTCCACCTTATATAGGCGTCCATCGCAGGCTCAACACTTGGGCCTCGCACGGACCCTAAAGCCCAAAGTCTACTCGGCCACGTTCCTAGTCCAGTTCGGATCACATCCGGCCAGTGTCCTATGAACCGACCTCGTAGGTTCCTTCCCTTAAGCGCGTGACCCCTTAGGTTCAAGTCGGCTTGGTCGCAGTTCGGATCACCTCCGACCTGCTTGGTTGGTAGCGGCCTCTAGCAAGGCATGCCGACCACCAAGCAGACTATGAAGCTGGTTAGGCGAACCTGTACAATGTGTCACACTTCTGTTCCCTTTGCCTTACGATATATGTTTTCGGGCTCAAGGCGAGACTGTCATCCTTGTGCTAGCCCGACCTCTTTCTCGTTCCAGTGATACCGACCACAAATCGGATTATCTCATAATCCTTGTCGCATGGCCATGCTTATCCCTGTCGGATCACACGAGGGGCCCAGAGTATATCTCTCCTTATCGGAGGGGCAAATCCCATCTTGCTCGACCATGTCTTGTAGCATGGGACTAGACAAACCCGAAACCTACCTTTGTAACTACCCAGTCACGAAGTAGCGTTTGGTCGGCCCAAAGCAAGTCTGTCACCATCCCGAGTACATGTGTTAGCTCAGGTCTTAGGACATAGAATGTATGTTGTACTAGAGACTCAGAGATGACATATCGATGCGTCTCATAGTTGGGTCTGTCCGACTCGGACCTTATCTCGACTCTGATCCGACTACGTCGAATCCGACCAGACCTTTCCAAGTCCATATTATCTGGTTAGCATCCAATTCTCCATGGCTAGTGAGACCAAGCCATCGACCGTGTCATATGCTAGTCTAGTCGGCTGCGCGTCCACACAGCCCTTTCGACTAGGGACCTTTTAGGACAGTCATCATACAATGCATGGTCCCACAAACAAGTCACATACTTGCTGATACACATCATTGATAATGTCCAAGGACTATCTTTATTCATAAACACATAGGAAATATCATCATACATGATTGCCTCTAGGGCATATGTCCAACAGTGGGCACAACCCACATGGGCGCGCCAGGAGGCCCAGGCGCGCCCTAGTGGGTGCTGCTCTCCTCGGCCCACCTCCGGTGCCCATCTTCTGGTATATAAGTTATTTTGACCTAGAAAAATAAATAAGGAGAGGACATTCGGGACGAAGCGTCACCGCCTCTAGGCGGAACTTGGGCAGGAGCACTTTTGCCCTCCGGCGGATCGATTTCGCCGTGGGAACTTCCCTCCCAGAGGGGGAAATCATCATCATCATCATCACCAACAACTCTCCCATCTTGGGGAGGGCTATCTTCATCAGTATCTTCAACAACACCAACTCCTTTCAAACCCTAGTTCATCTCTTGTGTTCAATCTTTGTATCAAAACTAAGATTGGTGCTTGTGGGTGATTAGTAGTGTTGATTACATCTTGTAGTTGATTACTATATGGTTTCTTTGGTGGAAGATTATATGTGCAGATCCATTATGCTATTTAATACCCCTCTAATCTTGAGCATGATTATCATTTGTGAGTAGTTACTTTCGTTCTTGAGGTCACGAGAGAAATCATGTTGCGAGTAATCATGTGAACTTGATATGTGTTCGATATTTTGATGATATGTATGTTGTCATTCTCTTAGTGGTGTCATGTGAACGTCGACTACATGACACTTCACCATATTTGGGCCTAAAGGATTGCATTGTGGAGTACTTATTAGATGGTGGGTTGCAAGAATGACAGAAGCTTAAACCCCAGTTTATGCGCTATTCCGTAAGGGACCGATTGGATCCAAAAGTTTAATGCTATGGTTAGAATTTATTCTTAATACTTTTCTCGTAGTTGAGGATGATTGCAGGAAGGTTAATCATAAGTAGGAGGTTTTTTCAAGTAAGAACAACACCTAAGCACTGGTCCACCCACATATCAAATTATGAAAGTAGCGAACACGAATTAAGCCAACATGATGAAAGTGACTAGATGAAATTCTCGTGTACCCTCAAGAACACTTTGCTTATCATAAGAGACCGTTTTGGCATGTCCTTTGCCTCAAAAGGATTGGGCTACCTTGCTACACTTTTGTTACTACTATCGTTACTTGCTCGTTACAAATTATCTTGCTATCAAACTACTCCGCTACTTACAATTTTAGCACTTGCAGACAATACCTTGCTGAGAACCACCTGTCATTTCCTTCTGCTCCTCGTTGGGTTCGACACTCTTACTTATCGAAAAGGCTACAATTGACCCCATATACTTGTGGGTCATCAGTCATGTGGTCTGAGCTTCTCTCCGCTATCTCTAAGCGCAAGTACCCTATCTATGATCCGTTTCTCATGTTGCTTATTGAGAAGGCTTGGGAGCACACTTATCTTGGTGTCGTGCTGGAGACTAGCGAGTTGATCCCTCATGAGATCAAGCGTCTGAGGAAAAAGGAGAACTGGGGCACTTTGGTTCTGAAGTCTGGGATTCCGTTAGGAGCTGACGAGGTTGAGGCAGAGGCTGATGCTGACGATGATGAGGACTATGTGCCCTCTGGAGCGGAGCCCTCATGGGCAAAGAAGCTCAAGCGCAAGATGAAGAAACTTTTCTACATGGAGTCTCATGGACAATATATGGATCATGTGTCTGAGAAGAAGGCCAGGAGCCACCACAAGGAGCTCATGCGTCAGTTTGGTGCAACCATTGCCAGCGGTTCTGAGGGCAAGATCACCGATGAGGAGGAGTGGGTTTAGCAGCACTGCCCATGGATAGACTCAGACACCGAGCAGCCCCCTGCTGATGAGGAGGAGCGGACGATCATGCGGGGATGTGATGATGGAGATCATCAGTTATGCTATCACATGTGGCCATAGCAGCACTCTTTGCCCTATTGGTGTCTCGATGCCAAAGGGGGAGAGAGTTTAGGTATGTGTCGTTGTCGAGTTGCGAGTGTGCTTTATTTTCCCTGTCTTTCTCTCTCGCAAACTCTTTTCTCGTCATTTGCTTTTGGTTTGGTTTGTGCTCGTGATACCTGGTATCCTATTGGTGTGAGACATATGCTACCCTATCCTATTATTATCTTTGTATGTCGAGTACTTTAGTAGTTTGTGAGTTCATGCTTATCTCGTATGTCTACTTTGCTCACTTTCTACTATATTGCATCCTAGCTCATATATGTCTCATCTTTGATGCAAATGTTGTCAAACTATAAAATATAGGGGAAGTGTTGATCCTAATGTGTGTACTTTGCAATCCAAAGGCACTTCTAATTAAGTGCACACATCTAGGGGAGCCCGTCTATATTTTGTAGTCTCTGGGGTTCACTTATTCTCATGTCATTCCTTTGTGCAAATCCCGTGTTGTCATCAATCCACCAAAAAAGGGGAGATTGTTAGGCATGTCTCTCTCTAAGTAGTTTTGGTGATTGATGACAATGCTTTTGTGGACTAATCGTGTGTGTTGAGTTTTTCAGAGATTCATTCCTTGGTACGAGACGATTCCTTCCCTTTGGAGCTTTAAATGAAGATGGTGTAGTCTCTTTCATTTCGGTTTTGGTGGACTTGAGTCGTAGGAGACACCGTACAATCAAGAGGGGGTCCGCAATGGAAAGGCTAGGGTGGAATCAACACGTACACTTCATTTTTGCACCCCAACTCCTTCCCTCTACTTGGAGTTTGTTGTTTCAGCGGAAGTGGAGATTGTGAGGAGATAGCGGTAGTACCGCTGCCAGTGCGGTAGTACCGCCCATGGTCGTCAAGTGGCAGTACCGCTTGGGTGCATCGGCGGCAGTGCCATCCTGCTCCGGCACCACTACCGCCTCGATTTGAGGATGTCTTTTCTCATGTCGGGTTGTGCGACAGTAGTAGCGGTAGTAGCAGTGGTCGTACCGCCCGTGAGCGGTAGTACCGCGGCTACCACCGCTACTAGTACCGCCCATACCCTCCTTCTCTCTCCTGCTCTCCCTCTTTTGCTTCTACTCTCAGTCTCTACGGTAGTACCATTGGTGGTCATGGTAGTACCGCTGCAGCAGTAGTACCGCTCTACTGAGCAGTAGTACCACTCTATGCGGGCTGAATAGGGGGGTAACGGTTGGATTGGTTCCCCCACTATAAAAGGAGGTCTTCTTCTCCAAGTTGACTTACCTCATCCCTCCCCAAGCTCCATTGTTGCTCAAAGCTCCATATTTGCCCGATATCTCCCCCTAGCAAATCAAACTTGTTGATTTTCTAGGGATTGGTTGAGAAGGCCCCGATCTACACTTCCACCAAGAGAAATTTGATTCCCCCCACTAATCCCTTGCAGATCTTGTTACTCTTGGATGTTTGAGTACCCTAGACGGTTGAGATCACCTCGGAGCCATATTCCATTGTGGTGAAGCTTCGTGGTGTCGTTGGGAGCCTCCAATTAAGTTGTGGAGATAGCCCCAACCTTGTTTGTAAAGGTTCGGTCGCCTCGTTCAAGGGCACCAATAGTGGAATCACGCATCTCACAATGTGTGAGGGCGTGAGGAGAATACGGTGGCCCTAGTGGCTTCTTGGGGAGCATTATGCCTCCACACCGCTCCAAGGAAGACGTACTTCATCTCAAAGGGAAGGAACTTCGGTAACACATCCTCGTCTCCATCGACTCCACTCTTGGTTATCTCTTACCTTTACTTGTGCAAGCTTATATTGTGTTGTATCCCTTGCTTGCTTGTGTGCTTGTTGTTGATGCATCATATAGGTTGCTCACCTAGTTGCATACCTAGACAACCTACTCTGATGTTAAGTTTAATTTGGTAAAGAAGAGCTAAAAATTGTTAGTTGCCTATTAACCCCCCCCCCCCCTCTAGTCAACTATATTGATCCTTTAAAACATCATGGCAACTTTTGGCCAATTTTTTTTCATCGAAACATATCAACACGGGATCTATTTTTGAAGATCTCATCGAGACGAATTTAATGGTGAAAATGGATTTTTAATTAGGAGATAAAATATTTTTAAGCCGAAAAAAGATTCCCGCTGATGTCATCTGTTTTGACGTGGCAAAATGAATGGTAATGGAGGCGTTTGGGCCATGTTGCTTCGTGCCACACGTGTGGCGTTATCTTTTGGGTAATTTTTTAGATGTATTTAGAACTCACTAGATGCAACATAACCATGTCACGTCTGAATTGACTTTACCATCTATTGGTGCTTCTTCGCACTTGTTTCTTTGTTTTTTTATAGTTGGCCAATCTTCTCCAGCCCATGAGTAGCACAAGGCAGGCTGGAAACGAGCCGAAATAATCGATCCGCTCATTGTGGAATGAAAGGTTACTGAGTATGCTTATAATAAGTACACCTACACAGCTATACGTGCACGTCTTGAGGTACTGCAGATCCATCAAGCTACTTTTTTGTGTGCATGGTTGAGGTTTACACAGCTACACGCGCACATCATACAAAAATTGTTTTCGAACATTTTCTGAAACACATGAACAATTTTAAAAACCCAAATGCTAGAAAGAGCAGCTGCACTTTTCGGATCTGAGCGCACGCTCACGGACTGAACGTTGCAACAGACGGATGCTAGATTTCAAAAACTGTCCATCCACCCATTCTATATATGAAAAGATTCTTCAACTACAGTGCGTTGACTTTTCTCCATCTCGTTCGACCAACCGTGTGAACCCAGTGATAAAGTAATGTGCATTAATTTCAGTACAAGAAAATTCAAAAAGCTATAACTTTCAGACCGTGTGTCGAAATTATGATCTATTTTCACCGCTGGGTTCCTCGTGATGATGATTTCTTCAAAACTAGATCCCATGTGAATATGTTTTGATGATTTTTAGAAAAGCAACTTTGATGCTAGATGAGGCAAGTTTAGTGCTAAACATGAGTAACTTTGATACTAGAAGAACTGCACCATGTGTATAAGTGAATTCTCCTAGTAGCCTCCTACTTAGTTGTGCGATATAGTGTAATCAGTGGTTACCATGGTTGCTAAGTTGCATACATTGAAAATTAAGTTGTACATGGTTTCGTTATCTACCATACTGTGAAAGTTGCTCACCGTAAAGTGAAAAGTTGTCTATCATGGTTTCTAAGTTCTCTGTCTCAAAAACTAAGTTGCCGACATCGCTACGAAGCTTCCTGTGGGTGATCCCCAATTTCCTAAAATACTATGAAAGTTGTCCATCATGGGACCTGAGTTGCTAACGCTACTAGGCGCGCGGTTGTTGGTTAACCAGGTAGCGGGTGTTAGATGAGAAGTTGCATAGGGGGTTATCAAAAGTTTCATAGCGGGGCAGATCAAACAATTGCCACAAACCTACACAAATTCTTAATTTTGGGTCGAGTTCCAAAATCATTGAAATCTTCAGATATAATAATGGAAAACACACATGAGTTGGCTAGTCAGGTCGTGACGAGCCCTTCAAAACTAAACACCACATGGATATGTTTCTTTAATATTTTAAAAGCAACTTTGATGCTAGATGAAGCAACTTTGGTGCTAAAAAAGCAACTTCACTCCATAAAAAATAACTAATTAGCAACAATAAGCAACTAACTAATGATACAAAACAACTTCAAAATAGAGGTAGATAACATCACAACTTTCCTTCTATAAGGGGCAACTTTAGTGCTAAAAGCAGGCAACTTCACTACATTCTGTGTCCTAGTTAATTTTGTCTAATATTCTCCTAACTTCCTCACCAGTACCTCTAAGTTGCCTATTGTTCATGCTTGTATGTCATTGTTTCTAAATTGCCTATAATACTATGAAGTCATCTTCCGGTGATGCTCTTGTGTCTGCTATTGCTAGTTATGGTAGGCAACATGAGGTGAATTTAGGCCACTTCACAGTGTTCATAGGTAACTTAAAAAAACAATGATAAATATCTTCATACTATTCTCGGAAACTATTTTGCAAAGTTAGGCAACTGAGCAGCAATTGTAGGCAACTAATTACCAATAGGAAGCAACTATACATCAACGATAGGCAATTTATAGCATTTATAGGCAACTGGATATCAAGCGTATGCAATTGACCATCAACAATAGGCAGTTGAGCAGACATGATACACAAGTTGGGATAATGTTACCAAAATTCACAGGTAGTAGGCAATTTATAGCATTTATAGGCAATTGAAATCAAGCGTAGGCAACTGACCATCAACAATAGGCAATTGAGCAGTCACGATACACAAGTAGGGATAATGTTACCAAAATTCAGAGATACATTTCTCATTTTTTTACACAAACCAACCTAATAGTCAGTCCTACTAGGCCAAAAAGAAAAGTTGCTTCCCTATAGCACTATAGTTGCATCCATTGCACCCAAAGTTGCCCTTGAAAAAAGTTTGATGAAATCTACTCATATGTGATCTAGTTTTAAAGAACTCGTCGTGAGAAACCTGACGGTGAAAACGGAATTGGATTTTGATGCTTGAATAAAAAGATGGATTTTATAACCTTTTTAAACTCTAAATAAATGCACGTGGGGACATGATCTAGGCTAATTTCATCGGTAGACATGTGCGCACGGGATGTGGCCAAACAATTTCCTTTTCTAGTGTAGACAGCTGGATACAACGACATGTAGTTACTATCTACAGATGTGCGCTCAAAACAACCAACAAGCGCAGGGGCCCTCCATAGCCACGTCCTTTTTAAAGATATGAACATTTAATTTTTTAAAGCTTTTTTAAGTTCTAATTCTGAACAATTTCCTTAATTCTGATTTAAAAAAATAGAAGAAATTGTATAGTTTTTGAATTTTGTGAATTTAAAAAAAAATACAAAAATAAAAAATCTGAAGAAAAACCATGAAACAACGAAGGACAAACCAGTAAAAACCATATCAAAACCTTCCGGAAGCTTCCCAAAACAGAACAAACATGTGCTCTGAAATCTGGCCGGCCCAGGGAATCGGTAGCGAGCGACTTCCCATGCGAAGTGGCGCGAATTTGACACAGAGTGCATTGGATAGGAATTCAACTCCCATCGACACCTTCCCCCATCACCCAGGGGTTATTGCTTTTGGGCCTTGTTCTTGTTGCTAATTTTTCCTGGGCTAGATATGTGTATATCCATTTTTCCTTTAGCACAAACATATGGAAAAATCAGCACTAGATCTAGGCCTTTTGTGTGTTTAAAAAAGTAACACTGTCAGATATGGGCCTGTTTAAAAAAACTACTAAAAAGGTCTGATAGGGTTCCTATGCTCGTGTAGCAAACCAACGGGAAAACACAAAAAAACCTAGTTGCGAGTCGATGGTGGACTTGCAATTGAGGCGGAAAACAAGTTGGGCCCAATTGTGAGTCAAGAGCGGAACTAGGCAAATAAGGATTAAGGGC
The DNA here is from genome assembly GCF_018294505.1 of Triticum aestivum. Lineage (NCBI taxonomy): Eukaryota > Viridiplantae > Streptophyta > Magnoliopsida > Poales > Poaceae > Triticum > Triticum aestivum. Next base: position 121,556,887 of record NC_057804.1, read on the forward strand.
CCAGTTGCATGTCTATGGTGAACTTGCAACTGGGACAACAAAAAGAAACGAGCCCAACTGTGATTTGGTGGTTGACTTGCAACTAGGGAAAATAGTCAGAACCCTATTTGTGACTCATTGGTCGACTTGCGACCAAGGCAGAAATTTTTTAGACCTAGTTATGAGTCAAATGGTGGACTTGCAAACTGCAACAAAAAATAATCAAAGAGCCAAGTTGCATGCCAATGATTGACTTGTAACTGGGACAAAACGAAAGGTTAGCCCAGTTGTGACTCGACGATGGATCTGCAACTAGGGTAAAAAATGGCCAAGCCTAGTTGCGAGTCGATGGTGGACTTGTATTTGTGTCAACAAAATGTCAAGGCCAATTACAAGTCAAGGATGGACTTACAACTGGGGCAAAAAATTGATCAAGGGTCTAGTTGCATATAGATTGTGGACTTGCAGCTCTAGAAAAATGGTCGGGCCTAGTTGCGAAACAATGGTTGACTTGCAACTATGGCAAAAAAAGGTATGGCCTCGCAACTGCGACAAAAAATATATCGTGCCCGGTTACATGTCAGGTATGGACTTGCAACTTAGAAGGGATCGGGTCCCTCAGTTACATGTCAGGTATGGACTTGCAATTTATAGAAAGGGCGGGGTCCCTCAGTTGCGTGTTAACGATGGACTTGAAACTGGTCCAATAAAAGGGTCAAGGCCCGGTTGCATGACGGTGGTGGACTTGCAACTGGGACAAAGGGATCAAGCCCCAGTTGCGTGTCAAAGGTGGACTTGCAACTAGGGACAAAGTAGTTGTGTATCAAGGATGGACTTGCAACTAGGACAAAACAGGAGGTGGGCCCATTTTCATATCGAGAATAGACTTGCAACTAGAACAAAACATAGGTTGTGACAAAATCTGACAACTAGATTGTAAAAAAGTTGGCAAGGAAGTTAGTTTAATGTGGTCACTAAGTGACTCATAATTTGGCAACTAACTGATATTAAATCTGACAACTATCAATGGGAAAAATTACATTAAAGTAAAAGCGAACAGGAAAAAACAAAAAGACGAGAAAACCAAATAGAGAAAATAGATAAATAAGAAGAGAACAAGAAATGAGCACATTTTCATTAAAAAATGATAAACATGAACAATTATAAAAAATGAACAAATTTATGAATTTTGGAACATTTATTAAAACTTGTGAATTTATGAAAAAAGAAAAAGAACTGTCAAAACGAAAAATGAGATCAACTTTTGAAAAATAGAAAAATTAAAAGGACAGGAAAACCAATGATGAAAAAAATATAAAATAAAAAACAGAAAACACATGAAGAAAAGAAAACAAAACAAAACAGAAAACTTATCGTAGCTATTTGGGCTGGCTCATATGCGGTTTATTTGCTGTCGATGGTGGACTTGCAACTGGGACAAAAAAGGTCAGGCCCCCAGTGGCAAGTCAAGGGTGGACTCGCATTTGGGACTAAAAAAGGTTGGGTCCCAGTTGCGAGTCGAGTTTGAATATGCAATTGATACAGAAAAGGTTGGGGCCCAGTTACGAGTCAAGGGTGGACTTGCAACTGAGATAATAAAAGGTCGAGCCCTAGTTGCGAGTCGGTGGTGGACTATCAACTAGGACAAAAAAAGGTCGATCCCCACTTGTGAATCGAGGGTGGATTTGCAATTGGGAATAAAAAAACTCGCTCCCTGACTGCGAGTCGAGGGTGGACTTGAAACTCATGCAAAAAAGGTTGTCCCTAGTTGCGAGTCGAGGGTGGACTTGCAACTCGGACAAAAAAGGTTGGGCCCCAGTTGCGAGTTGGGGTTGGACTTGCAACTCGGACAAAAAAGGTTGGGCCCCAGTTGCTTGTCGAGGGTGGACTTGCAACTTGGACAAACAAAGGTCTGGCCCCATTCATGAGTCGAGGGTGGACTAGCAACTAGAACAAAAAGGTTGGGCACCAGTTACGAATCAAGGGTGGATATCCAACTAGGACGAAAAAAGGCCGGACCACCATTGCGAGTCGAGGGCGAACTTAAAATTAGGACAAAAAAGGTTGAAGCCAGTTGCGAGTCAAGAGTGAAATTGTAATCGGGAAAAAAGTCCAGGCCCTAGTTGCGACTCGAGGATGGACTTGTAACTGGGAAAAAAGGTCGGACCCCCCAGTTGCGAGTTGAGGGTGGACTTGGAACTAGGAAATAAAAGTCAGGTCCCAATTACGAGTCAAGGGGGGATTGCAACTAGGGAAAAAATGTTGGGCCCCAGTTGCGAATCGAGAGTTGACTCACAACTAGAAAAAAGTCGGGCACCACTTGTGAGTCGACCATGGAAATGCAACTGGGACAAAGGAAGGTTAGGTTCCAGTTGCAAGTCGAGGGCAGACTTGGAACTAGGACAAAAAAGGTCGGGCCCTGGTTGCGAGTTAAGGGTGAGCTTGCAACTGGGACAAAAAAGGTCAGATCCCAGTTGCGAGTCGAGGATGGGCATCCAACTGGGACAACTACACAAAACTACCATATCGGTTATGAGTCAAGGATGGACTTGTAATAGAGAAGAAAACAAACTCTGACCTGGTTGTGAGTTAGATGGTGGACTTGCAACTTGGACAACCACACAAAACTACGGGCCCAGTTGCAAGTCGAGGGAGGATTTAAAACTAGGATGGAACAAACAACGGGCCCAGATGCGAGTCAAGGGCGGACGTGCAACTAGGGCAACTATGCAAAAACTACAATACCATTGGTGTCGTGGAATTGTCACGTCAGATGTCCTTAGTGTGAGGACTTAGTCGCGAGGCCAACGTATCTATGTGGTAGCTTGAGAGGGGTTGATTGGGACGAGAGACGCAACACGCAAGACAAGGATTTAGACAGTTTCGGACCCCGAGAAACATCATCTGGTAATAACCCTATATGCTGTTTGTGGCTAGGTCTCATTATGATCACGAGGGAGTCGCCGGTAAGCCAGCTCTTTGTGTCTAGCCCTAGAGATTGTTTCTTGCTTGTCCCTCTTGGGGTGCCCTGCCCCTCCTTATATAAGTTGAAGGGGCGGGTTACATGTAGAGTCTATCTCAGACTAAGACTTAAACTATTCTGACTTCTCATCACGGGCTTCTCTTCATGGGCTTCTTAACGTCTTGGGCTTCTTACAATCTGGCTTACAATATGACTTACGGTCTGGCTTACGATCTGACTTACCATCTGGCTTATCATCTGGCTTATCATCTGGCTTACATGACCGTGTCTGCCGGGTCACATGAATGTGTCTACCGGGTCATATGACTGTGTCCGCTGGGTCATATGACCGTGTCCGTCGGGTTACAATGCTTAACTGTTCCCGCGGGCTTAACCTGGTTAATTCTTCCCGTCGGCTTATAGTCTGCCGGTTAATCAATGAAACACCAAGTCCCAGCCGGGTCATATCTCCGGCCGGGTCACACCACGGGGTATATCCCCGACATTAGCCCCCAGTTTAATTTGGATTCATCCATGTTAAACTGATCCTGTAAAACAAACACAAGAACAATTTTGACAGATTATGCTGCGGGTTAAAAGCTCTTGTAAGCCGGCACCTGATCATCGTTAATTCCTTGGTATTTCCTTCTTCTAGAAAATCCGAGTCAATAGACCAGCTTCATAATCAAAAACATTGGTCATGAAATACTCATCTGATTTCAGCCAGCTTGAAGATGTAGAACTCCATTATATTCATATCACTTGTAGCCCCCAAGTGTCAGGTCATTATGAAATAATGAGCAGGGACTTTGTAACTATGATCATGTAAACTTGAGCAGCAACATGTAGCCCCCAAGGGCCGGCTCAGTAAGATAATACTGGGCTGGGACTTTGTATATAATTCATTGATGATAACATCATATGATGTAATCTCCACCATGGGGCGTGAACCCACGTCCATAAGGTTAAGAGATTTGTATTCTACCAATTGAGTAGTGGATCTTTCAATATAATGGATTGAGGCTTGTGTACCTTGAATTTTTGACAGGAGCAATTGGTAGCCCCAAAGGGCCGGCTCATTACAATGGTATGAGTCGGATCTTCAATAAGGCCAATAAAAATGACTTTGCATTAGCCCCCAAGTGTCATGGTGCATGCTTGCAGCGACATGAGACTTGCATACTTGATGTAATCTCAACTTGAATAATGTAGCCCCCAAGTGCCGGGTCGTAAGCCTGCAGCGACTCGGGACTATTCCCTCCATTGTAAAATAAATCATGTCCATTGATAAAATAATAGCCATTGCGCTGAAGCGACTTTGAAGACCTTCATCATAATATTGGCTATTGATAACCATAATAAAAATCCAGTCATGTTGGCTATTAAAGATTTAAATAATATAATCCAGTTTGGAAAACCGGTTCGTGTGATGTTGAATCGTACTGCCGGTTTAGGATACCTGTGCAGTAAGGGTGATAACTCGATCTTTAGAAGCCAAAACTTCCAAAAGTTTATGATTGTTATATGATGGCGACTTATCATCCAAAGTCAAGTCGGGTTAATCGAAACCACATATATGAGCAAAAAAGTCTCAAGACAAACTCAAAAGATTGCTTTCAAAAACTTAAGCCAAATAGAAAGAAAAATCGAGGCTTCTAATTCGAATACGATCAGTAAACCGTTCCAAAGGGGTTAAGCTAGGATTCAAATACGATCATGTAGCCCCAAGTGGCTTTGGCGTTGCACCGATCAAGAGGGTACCGACAGCTATGTTCTCTTTGGTTCGAATACGACCTATGTTTGAACAGGAAGCCCCCAAATGACCTTGAGAGTTTTTTAATGACTCTGATTCGAATACGATCAAAGTCGGACCCAAAAGGGGTTAAGCTATGATTCGAATATGATCAAGAATCCCCCTAGTGAGTTTGGCATTGCGCCGATCAAGAGGGTACCGACAGCTATGTTCTCTTTGGTTCGAATACGACCTATGCTTGAACAGGAAGCCCCCAAGTGATCATATAAGTTTTGGCATTGCAACGATCAAGAGGGTACCGACAGCTATGCTCAATGAGCAGGAAGGACCCAAGTGCTCAAGATAAACCTATAAGGCAGGATACTCATGTTTGAACCGTGTATCATGACAACAGATTCTCTTTGGCAACCTTTTAGCCTTTCCTGAGAACTCAAACTTGCAAGAGATAATATTCTCTTGAGCCGGAATTTTAAACCGGATTTGAGAGTTTCAGAGCTTTGTGGGAGACATGTTTTCCTTGAACTGAATTTTAAACCGGAATCCTTCTTTTTAAGCCGGAAATTTTCTGACGGCCTTTTAACTTTTCACCAATATGGCGGTGGCCTCTGGGACTGGGTTATCTTCTCTCCAATGACCCGGGGTCTTGAATCTCACAATATTTGCTAAGTCATGCCATCGTAGCCCCCAAGTCTTAAGACTACTGGAGGAGTTGGCTTGAGACTCTCCATGCTTGACCATGATATGACCAGTGGATTGCTGGAATATGTTGAATCTCGGTGGGTTATAATTGACCCTGTCCATTGATCCATCCAGTGTAGTCAAGGGCCATAGCTTGATGGCCTCTTTTGTAATAGTGAATTGTTCTACATAAAAAATTGAACAAACGAGAGTAATTGTTCTTTGAAGAAAACAAAAAGGTATCAATAAAATTTGATAGGATGGATTTCATCTGATTGTTTTATCGAGAATTTATTAACCATAGGGTTGCAGCAACCATGACCGAAGTGGCGGCTTAAAGAGCGGCACCGGGCGACGAAGGGATCCACCGGGTCATGTTTGACCCCTTGATTTTTTACCGTGGATACTGGGGATCCAAAGTATATCAAACGTGTGATGTAGCTCCCTTGAGCAGCTGGTTCCTTTGACTTTAGTCCAACTTTACATGGACCCTGTTCTTTCCTTCTCTTCTTAGCAGCAAATGAGTGCGGCAGTGAAAACAGGGGCGGAGGCCGACATGGGCGGCGAGCCGGCGGGCATCTTGAATGCGGGAGACGGCAGTCAGCCGACGCGAGCGACTCTCTGGACAGCGGAGGCGGGTCAGCCCGAAGCAGCAGAGCAAAAGGGGAGGAGCGAGGTTGACCATCTTCAGAAGAGTCCGGCGATCCGCCGTGACGGCGGCCCGTCAACAGGACGAAGGTGAGGCCCTGGCCATACGGGTCAAGGATGAAGCGGGAGTAACAGGCCGGCTCATCGTGATGGCCAAGAGACTTGTCAACGGCGACTTTGAGACCACACCCGCAGAAGCGAGGTGAGCGCCGCGGTGACTGCGTCTCTCAGCAGCGATTCGGCCACGCGAGGGCGGCCCGCAGCGGAGGCATTGCCGGGCCAGCGACGACTTGAAGCAGTAGTGAGACCATGACTTGGGTGAACCGGCAATGAAGCGAGGTCAGCGCCTCAGCGGGCAGAATGAGGCGCGCGAACGACGCAGATGCGAAGAAGCGACGAGACGGGCGCGAGCCGGCGGAGACATCTGCGACGACGCGGGCGCTCGGAGCAGAGAGGCGCCGGCGAGTCAGTTCGGTAGGGGGAGTGAGGCCGCGCAGAGGAGAGACGGCGCATCGGCTCACCGAGGAGGTGGTGCGACGAGGCCGGGTCACAGTCAGCGGGCGGCTCGACAGCGGCCGCGGCGGCTCTTAGGCAAAAAATGGAGACTTGTGATCGGCGGATCAACAGCGGAGGCACCCCAGTCAGCAAGAAACAGCTCGGAGGCGGCTGAGGCAGGGCCGCGATAGAGGAGAGCTGAGGCGGCCAGCAGCTCGACGGAGGCGGCAGAGTCAGGGCCCGGCGACAGTGTGGACGACGCGGGTACTCGGGACCAGAAGCAACGGCGGCTCGACCGTGGAACTGGGCGACGGGTCAGCGCGTGGAGAACCGCGGAGGTCGGCATCTTAGGGAGGTGCGAAGCCAAGGTAGCCGGCAGCTCAGAGCTCCGACGGGCGACGGAGGCGGGTTGTAGCGAGATCGGCGGGTCAACGCCATACCGGCACGGGCGGACCGTGGTGGCGGCTGGCGCAGAGGAAACAATGGTGGGAGGCTGCGGCAGACGCGGGGTTACGCTCTGAGCGGCTTAACGGCGAGAGGAGTTGGCGCGGGTTGAAGCAGAGATGCGGTCGCGGCGGCGCCCTCCTTCTAGCGCCGGCCATGGACGCAGAAATGCTGAAGACGCCGGCCTCTATCTCGTCGACTTTTAGCCGCCGCATGTGTTCGTCGGGGAGTAGTATACTAGCAATTTGCTCAATGGAGCTAGCACGTGAAGGACTTGATGAAGCTTTGCATGTATGTTGACTTGGTGCTCTCCTGTTTGACCGATTGTACAAGTTCGGTCGTACCCGCACATATCAAAGGAGCAGTTGGGTTGCGTCTTGGTACAGTGGTATATAGGCGCATGAGGTGGACGAGGCCTCGGCAAAAATAGCAGCATGAGAGCATCTCCAACAGTCGTCCCAAACGACGCGCGCGCGGTAAACGTAGCTTTTAGCGCGCGCGAGGCGGTTTGCCGCGCTCCAGTGGCCGCGGGAAATAAGCGCGCGCGAAAAGGCGCCAGCTCGCGCGCAAGATTTGGCGCGCCGCTTCGCGCGCGCCTATAAAAGCTGCGCGCGCCACGCGCCTTCTCCACACACATCTCTTCCCCTTTCCCTCTCCCTCTCTGCCACGCGCCGCTCCAGCGCCCCGCCACCGACGCGCCGCCATGCCGCCGCGTCGCCGAGGAGCGTCCGGCTACCGCGGCGTCCGCCTGCGGCCCAACGGCAGCTACACCGCGGAGATACGCTCCGGCGAACTCCGGCTCGCCCTCGGCACGTACGGGATGGCGCGACAGGCCGCCCGCGCGTACGACACGGCGGCGTGGCGCCTAGGCCGGCCGCGCGGCCAGATGAACTTCCAAGATGTGTACACGCTCGAGCAAGCGCTCAACCTCGCCCCTCTGCCTCGTCTGAACACGGCGGAAGACCGTGCGGAGCACGGCGAGCGGCACCGCCGCCTCCTCGTCGCCCAGGAGGACGAGAGGGTCATGGCGGACTGGCGCCAGCGCCACCCGGAGGACGTCGCCTACGAGCAAGCCTACTGGGCAAGGCGCCGCGAGGAGGACACGCAAAGGCGCCGCGCGTCGCGGTTGGACAGGCGTCGGCAGAAGGCGTTGGCGAATGTGCAGTCCGACCTCATTGCAGCAGGTGGGCGGTCGTTCTTCACGCCGAACGATGAGCGGTGGCTGGACATCTGGCTATCTACCTCGGAGGACACCGCCGAGGATGATAGTGGTGATGATGATAGCGACTTAGAGTAGTTTTTTTTTGTTAATGCAATCTATGTTTATCGTTTGTCGTTTTTATTTTATGCAATTTATGTTTCGGATGTAAAATACCTTTGTATCGTTTAATCTATGCAACCTATCTAGTTTTTTAAAAAATTTCAACTTTTAAAAATGCATACATTTCTAGTCGCGCGCGCTGCATTTTAGCGCGCTGCTGGAGCGGCGCGCGCGCGCTGTATTTCAGCGCGGCTGCTGGAGCCAGCGCAGGCGGGCGCGTAAAACCAGCCGCATCGCGCGCACTAACAGGTTTTTTGCGTGCGGCGCTTTAGGGCGGCTGTTGGAGATGCTCTAATTGTAGCAGTAGTGAAGACTCACAGTCCATAATTGTCCACCACAGCCCACAGGGGATCCAGGAGGATCAAACGAGCAGCGGTGACTCTGAACGAAACCATCCCGCCGCGGAGGCTTGACAGTGGCAGCTTGGCGAAGCTGCAACTGCTGAGGCAAGCTGTCGCGGCTGAAGTATTTAGAGGTAACTCGATGCAAAGTGGATTCAAGACAGTGCGGCTCGTTCGCGACGGGTCATGGTGTTTGATTTGATCGGCTATGGGCCGCGGCGAGAGGTGGAGCGAGGTCAAAGCAGCGATTCTAGTAGTGGGCGGAGGCGGCAACTGGCGAAGGCGAATCGGCAACGGAGGCGTGCCGGTGGAGGCCGGCGACTCAGTGTGAGGCCCGCATGAGGGCGGCTCAGAACAAGGTCACAACAGCTGTTCGTCGACTCGGACGGTGGCCGGCCCAAGGCTGAAGTAAAATAGATCGGGTTGTGGTCTTCCTTTGGTCATTGAAAAACTGAACCAATAGTACTAGTAGCTTGACGTACTAGTACTAGCTGCTGGCTTGATCAAAGCAATGATTAAAAAATGAATTCTAGACCTTGCTGGAGTAAAACTGTAATGGTATTTCTTGATTCCAAATCAGAGTAGCTTTCCATCAATCCTCATGAGCCCCGCCAGGCAATAATTGTTTATTTATTCCTTGGACATATGCGGCTGGATTAAACATTAATCATCACCATCATCATCAAGATTCATCATCATCATCAAGAATCATGGTGAATGGCACTTCGGGGATGCCGATATACTACAGGAAAGGACTCCGCCAAGGAGACCCAGTTTCGCCAATGCTCTTCCTACTGATAATGGAGCCTTTACAAAGCTTGTTTGAGCTGGCGGTGGAGCGTGGATCACTTACCCCCCTTGCAAGATCGGGTATAAAGCAGCGTGTCTCGATGTTCGCGGATGATGTAATGATCTTCCTCAAGCCTGATGATATGGACTTGCATGTGTGTGCATCGCTGCTGCATGTGTTTGGAGATGCTTCGGGGCTGCGTGTCAACTTGGCGAAGAGTGCCACCTTGCCTATTCACTGCTCGGAGGACATATTTAAGAGAGTGGTGCGGATCCTTGGCTGTCTAGCGGGTAGATACCCTAGTAAGTACCTTGGCCTCCCTCTGACTTTGCGAAAACAAACTGCGGCACGGCTCTGTGGCCTCGTGGACAAGCTTGCAGGACAGTTGCCGAAATGGAAAGCTGCATACATGCCCAAAGGTGGGCGTCTAACTCTGGTGCAATCCGTCTTGTGCGCTATCCCGATCCATGCAATGATGGCGCTCGAGCTGTCACAAAAAACAATAACAACCATGAACAAGATATGTCGAGGATTTCTATGGTGTGCAAAGGAGCAAGCGAATGGTGGTCATTGTGCAGTGGCATGGAAGCAGGTGTGCACACCGAAGTGGGCAGGAGGGCTTGGTATCCCTAACTTGAGCTGGCTGAATGTTGCTGTGCAGTCATGGTGGCCATGGTTGCAAAGATCCGACCCTAGCAAACCATCGGCTGAGTTCTCCATCCCGGTGTCTGAATAGTCCATGCAGCTTTTTCGTGCGGCAGCTAGAGTATCTGTTGGAGATGGAAGAACTACTCTATTCTGGGAGGACCGGTGGCTGAACGGAATGCGAATACAAGAGCTCACGCCGGCCCTTCACAACATGGTGGCCAAACGGACCCGCTACTCGCGTACAGTGAAACAAGCTCTGGAGGAAGGCATCTGGGCACGGGACATAGGCCCGGAACTCACTGAGCCGATGCTACAAGAGTACCTTCAATTGTGGTCAAGGGTACAGACCACACATCTTCAGTCGGGATGTGATGATGTAATCAGATGGTCCTGGGAGCACAATGGACATCATTCCACGAGCTCAGCTTATGAGGCCATGTTTTGGGGACGTGAAGGAATCTCGACATCTGCATTCACTTGGAACTCTGGGGCGCCAATGCGGTGCCGCTTATTTACATGGTTGGCCCTTAGGAATCGTTGCTGGACCTCCGACAGGTTAGCCCGACATGGATTGGACCACCAAGAGGCTTGCCCTTTTTGCGACCAAGAAGAAGAATCCATTCAACACATTCTGTTGCACTGTGTCTTCTCCAGAGAGGCGTGGACGGTGCTTTGCCGGGCTATGGGGAAACCTGAGTGGGTGATGGTACGGCCCACCTCGCTGCAAGACTAGTGCACTGACAAGGTCAAGAACAAATCAGGCTGCAAAGACGTCAGAACTCTCTTCACACTTGTGATGTGGGAGTTGTGGAAGCACAGAAACGCAATCGTCTTCGATGGGGCAACTCCATCCATAAGGCGAGTGTTGCAACGTGTGCAGGAGGAGGGGAGGACATGGAAAAAGGCAGGACTCTTCAAGTGCGACACGACGGCGTTCTTTGGGGAGTTAGATAGGTGGGCATGTGTGAGGAGTTAGTCATGTGTGGGTACACCGGCCTAGCTGGGTGGAACAATCGTACAAACGCTTTGTAATTAACAGTTGTACGAGAGCTCTTTACCCCTCCTTCTTCTTTAATATATAGTACGCACACTCGTGCGTATTCGAGAAAAAAACATTAATCATCACCCACCTTCGTCCACACTGAAGTGGACGCGAAGAGGAGTAGCAATCTGACCCAGATACTGTAATATATGTACTTGTAGCAGAAAAAACTCATCTCGAACCCGGCGATTTGCAGCAACTGCTTAAACCAACTCATCCACCGGATTATTTGGTGACGTCCAATCAGTTTCTTGTCCGGTCTCGTCTGCACCAGAAAAAAGCGATTCGCGCTCGGATTCAACGAACGCCATGCAATGCGTGAGGCGCCGCACGCAAAACCAAAAAATCTTTGTATCCGTCGGTTCCCAAGTTTTGACCATAACTCTGTTCTCCCGACCATAAATTCACCGACTCTGTCCCAGGTCGTCCGGTTGGTCACACGATCGTTTCATGCCGAGTTTTTTTTTCATCTGATCAATCGTGAACTCCTCGATCCCTGAGAAGAATCCCTCCAAGAACTCAACACTACCGTGCACGAGCCCCACGGTGGGCGCCAACTGTCGTGAAATTGTCACATCAGATGTCCTTAGTGTGAGAACTTAGTCGTGAGGCCAACGTATCTATGTCGTAGCTTGAGAGGGGTTGATCGGGACGAGAGACGCAACATGCAAGACAAGGATTTAGACAACTTCGGGCACCGGGAAACATCATCCGGTAATAACCCTACATGTTGTTTGTGGCTAGGTGTAATTATGATCACAAGGGAGTCGCTGGTAAGCCGGCTCTCTGTGTCTAGCCCTAGAGATTGTTTCTTGCTTGTCCCTCTTAGGGTGCCCTGCCCCTCCTTATATAAGTTGAAGGGGTGGGTTACATGTAGAGTCCATCTCGGACTAAGACTTAAACTATTCTGACTTGTCATCACGGGCTTCTCTTCATGGGCTTCTTAACATCTTGGGTTCTTACAATCTGGTTTACAATATGACTTACGGTCTGGCTTACGATCTGACTTACCATCTGGCTTATCATCTGGCTTATCATCTGGCTTACATGACCGTGTCTGCCGGGTCACATGACTGTGTCTGCGGCTGAGGGAGTCCTGGACTAGGGGGTGTTCGGATAGCCGAACTATCATCATCGGCCGGACTCCAAGACTATGAAGATACAAGATTGAAGACTTTGTCCCATGTCCGGATGGGACTTTCCTTGGCTTGGAAGGCAAGCTTGGCGATACGAATATGTAGATCTCCTACCATTGTAACCGACTCTATATAACCCTAGCCCTCTCCGGTGTCTATATAAACCGGATGGCTTTAGTCCGTAGGACGAACAACAATCATACCATAGGCTAGCTTCTAGGGTTTAGCCTCCTTGATCTCGTGGTAGATCTACTCTTGTAATACACACATCATCAATATCAATCAAGCAGGACGTAGGGTTTTACCTCCATCAAGAGGGCCCGAACCTGGGTAAAACATCGTGTCCCTTGTCTCCTGTTACCATCCGCCTAGACGCACAGTTCGGGACCCCCTACCCGAGATCCGCCGGTTTTGACACCGACATTGGTGCTTTCATTGAGAGTTCCTCTGTGCCGTCGCAATCAGGAGGGATGCCTTTTCCCGTCTTTAAAGACGGCGCCGTCGTCAAGGGAGCTTTGGCCCCCGGCCAAACTATCCGGCTAGGCGGTTTTCTTATGACCGCCTGTTCGGCCGCCGCTCCGACAATGACCTCTCGAGTCATCAAAAGCGATCTTCACGTCAACTCGGAATTCGCCGAGCAGCTAGATCCGATGGAGCTCTCCTCCGTAAATGAGCTCTTGGATCGCATCGCCGCCCTGGGAGTCGCCACAGACTACGATCAGATTGGGCTTAAAACCGATCTGAGAGAAATTAACTCTCCCCAGGCTACCCACCACGTTGTCGTGGTAGAGGAACAACGCGGCGACTCTTCCTCTATGTTAAAGACCAGTTATGTCCGGATTCCCGATCCCTTCATGCCGGATTCCCGCGGAGGGACGGATGTCAATCAAGTACTGAACCTAAAGTCAGGCATCGGACCAGATTTGTTGGATAACATCCAGCAATCCAAGCTTCCAAATCCGGAAACTTCTCGGCCTTTGAGCCTCAGATCGGGCGGGGTTCCGAATTTAATTCCGCCCGCCCACCCAAACATAAGCGATCTATCTCAAATACGGCAAGAGCCCGATGAAACAGTACATCACTACTGGGCCAGATTCCTCCTGGTCATGGACAGGATAAAAGACTGCCGTGAGGAAAGCGCAATCTCAATTTTCTGCAACAATTGCACGGACAAGGGAATCATGAACGCCATAAGTCGTCGCGAAGTTACACGCTTCGCCGATCTGGCGACCATAGTACAAAAATACTGTGCGATGGAGAGTGCCTGGAAAACCGAAACCAGGTTTTGGGACAATCCGGCCCTGAATACAACCCTAGTTCGAAATAAAAGGGTGCGTCATACTCAAGCACCTGGGTTAAAAACCAAAAAGCAAAAAACCCCTAAAGGGCACGGAACCGTACTGGAGGGATGGCTCAACGGACCCTGTAAAATCCACAGTACGGAGGGCGCCACTCCAACACATAGCCTTCGAGCATGTTGGATACTACGGCAGGTGGCCAAAAGTGGCGAAGGCTTTCTAGCCCCGGGCAACCAGCCCAACAGTACCAGTACGGTATTAACAGTCTTCGAGACTTTCGCATCAAATAACATGCGGAAACGAACAATCCGCAGCCTCGTCGAAGTCTACCAAGTAGCAACAACAAATCCATGGAGCGACACGGCTATCACCTTCAATGCCAGCGACGAACCTAAATTCCGAACAGCTCGAGCACCAGCCGCATTGGTCCTCAGTCCGATAGTGGACGGCTTTCGTCTTACCAAGGTACTCATGGATGGCGGCAGCGGATTAAACCTCATCTACGAGGAAACCCTCCAAAAAATGGAAATTGACTGGAGCCGCATTGAGCGAAGAAGCACAACCTTCAGAGGAATAATCCCTAGTCGAGAAGTACGCTGCACAGGAAAAATCACACTAGACGTAGTGTTCGGCTCGCCGGACAATTACAGGTCCGAAGAGGTCACGTTCCAAGTGGCCCCATTCGGCAGCGGATATCACGCCTTGTTAGGGCGAGAGGCATTCACAATCTTCCAAGCTATACCCCATTACGGGTACATGAAGCTCAAAATGCCTGGGCCCAATGGAATAATCACTCTTGTCAGTGATCCAGATATAGCACTCCGCGCTGAAAATAAGACAGCCGCACTGGCCCTAGAGGCATTATCCGAAGCCCTAGCGGCAGAGGAACTCACTGCGCTGCGCTCCACGGTGGATAGGGACGATGTGATACTCGATAAGAGGTCTAAGTCCACCTCTTTTAAACCAGCAGACGAAATAGTCAAATTCCAGGTCCATCCAACGGACCCACAAAGACGGCCTCCATTGGGGCACAATTAAATCCTGATGTAGAAGCCGCACTACGAGAATTCCTTCGGGAAAATTGGGACATTTTTGCCTGGCACCCTTCAGATATGCCAGGAATCCCACGCAGGCTGGCAGAACACAGCCTAAATATCCTAAAAGGATTCAAGCCAGTCAAACAGGCTCTTCGGCGATTTTCCGAACCCAAAAGACAGGCAATGGGAGAGGAGCTAGCCAAACTCTTAGAAGCCGGATTCATCAGAGATATAAAACATCCGGACTGGCTAGCCAACCTGGTAATGGTACCAAAAAAGGACAAATCCTGGCGCCTTTGTGTCGATTTCAAAGACCTTAACAAGGCCTGTCCAAAGGACCCTTTCCCTCTCCCTCGCATCGACCAAATCATCGACGCCACCGCAGGGCACGATTCATTGTGCTTCCTCGACGCATACTCCGGATACCATCAAATCAAGATGGCGGAAAAAGACCAGGCCGCAACGGCATTCATTACTCCGTACGGACCATTCTGCTTCAACACAATGCCCTTCGGACTCAAAAACGCCGGCGCAACATATCAGCGCATGATTCAGACATGTCTGGCCACCCAGATAGGCAAAACAGTGGAGGCGTACGTAGACGATGTGGTCGTTAAGACCAAACACGTCGAAACTCTAATAGACGATTTGAGGCTTACATTCGACAACCTCCGAGCATACGACATTAAGCTCAACCCGGAAAAATGTGTTTTCGGCGTACCAGCCGGAAAGCTCTTGGGCTTCATTGTATCCGGTAGAGGAATTGAAGCAAACCCAGCCAAGATCCGGGCTCTGTCACAATTGGATATCCCAAAAGACCTCAAACAAATACAAAAATTGACGGGATGCGTGGCGGCTCTAAGCCGCTTCATCTCCCGTTTGGGAGAAAAGGCGCTGCCCCTCTATCGCCTCCTCCGGCGCACCGAACACTTTGAATGGACGGATGCTGCCACGGCCGGACTCGAAGAAATTAAGGCCATATTGGCAACAAATCCGGTCCTGGCCGCGCCCAACCTGGGCGAACCTATGTTATTATATATCGCGGCAACACATCAAGTTGTCAGCGCCGTACTCGTCGTCGAACGAGAAACAGAAGGGCAAAAATTCCCTCTTCAAAAACCAGTGTACTACGTATCCACTGTCTTAACTCCATGCAAGTCCCGGTACCCACATTATCAAAAGATAGCGTATGCGGTGTTCATGGCATCCCGGAAGCTGCGACACTACTTTCAAGAGTGTTCCATAACGGTGGCCTCCGAAGTACCTCTCAACGATATTATAAATAATCGCGACGCGACGGGCAGGATTGCAAAATGGGCCATTGAGCTCTTACCATTTGACATAACCTACAAACCACGGCGAGCTATAAAGTCGCAAGTTTTGGCTGACTTCATCGCCGAATGGACCGAAGCCGAACTCCCTAAAGAGTACGGCGCATACTCCAATTGGATCATGCATTTCGACGGCTCCAAAATGTTGGCTGGCTTGGGGGCTGGCGTCGTCTTGACGTCCCCAACCGGAGACACAGTCCAATACGTACTTCAAATAATGTACACGGACTCCAACAATGCAGCCGAATACGAGGCCCTTCTACATGGCCTCCGGATGGCAATCTCCATGGGTATTCAACGCCTAGAGGTGCGCGGGGATTCAAACCTCGCAATATCCCAAGTAAATGGAGACTTTGACGCCAAGGATCCGAAAATGGCAGCCTACCGTAACGCCGTCCTAAAAATGTCAGCCCGGTTCGAAGGACTCGAATTCCACCATGTAGCCCGGGATAATAACCAGGCAGCAGACGTGTTGGCACGCATCGGCGCAAAACGCGACGCCGTCCCTCCAAACATCTTCCTGGAACGGCTCTTTAAGCCATCCGTATTATGGGAAGAGGAGTCCGGAAATAACAACCCGGAACCAACTGCACCACCCAACACAGAACATTCTGACACAATCGGTGGCTCAGCCAATGAAATAACACCTTCAGCCCACGAAATAATGGCAGTAATTGCCCCGTGGACGGAACCATTCCTAGCCTACTTAATCAGGCAGGAACTTCCCGAAGACCAAAATGAGGCCCGCTGCATAGTTCGGCGATCTAAAGCCTACAAGGTCCATGAGGGAGAACTTTATAAGAAAAGCACAACCGGAGTCCTTCAAAGGTGTATCTCCGAAGAGGAAGGGCGAAATCTCCTGGCTGAAATTCACGCCGGACTCGGCGGGCACCACGCTGCAGCCCGGGCCCTTGTAGGCAAGGCCTTCCGTACAGGATTTTATTGGCCGACAGCCCGGGCAGATGCTCAGGACTTAGTCCAACGATGCGTTGGTTGCCAGCTCTTTGCTAATCAAAGCCACATGCCACCCACCGCCCTCAAAACTATACCCATCACTTGGCCGTTCGCGGTCTGGGGGCTTGACATGGTTGGACCCCTTAAAGGGGGAACCCACAAGCACAAATACTTATTGGTCATGGTGGACAAATTCACCAAATGGATAGAGGCCAAGCCGGTTAAAACGGCAGAATCCGGACCTGTGATAGACTTCATATCCGGGGTAGTACACCGTTTTGGCGTCCCCCACAGCATCATCACTGATAACGGCACGAATTTCACGGCCGACGAGGTTAAACTCTGGTGCAAAAACATGGGCATCAAGCTCGACTACGCTTCAGTCTACCACCCTCAAACTAACGGTCAAGTGGAACGAGCAAATGGTCTAATCATGAGCGGCATTAAACCCAGATTAGTGCGGTCCCTCACGGAATCTAACACGCACTGGGTAGAGGAGCTCGACTCCGTACTCTGGGGGCTGCGGACCACGCCAAACCGCACTACCGGATTCACACCATTTTTTATGGTATACGGCGCCGAGGCAGTTTTGCCCTGCGATATAATTCATGACTCACCTCGCGTGCGCATGTACGAAGAAAGAGAAGCCGAGTTGGATCGGCAGGACAGTTTGGACGCCTTAGAGGAGGAGCGCGACGTGGCAAAATCCCGTTCCGCATTCTATCAGCAGCAGGCTCGAAGATATCAAAGCAGAGAAGTACGGGCCAAAACTTACAATGTTGGCGAGCTAGTTCTACGCCTGCCGGACAAGAAAAAGGACAAACTTAAGCCCAAGTGGGAAGGTCCCTTCATCATCGACCAAGTCCTTACCGGCGGTGCATACCGTCTATGCAACGCATCTAACAACCGACTCGAGCCAAACCCATGGAACGCAGCCCGTCTCCGAAGATTCTACGCCTAGCGCCGGACTCAGAGTTCGTCTCCTTCCTCCGTCCACCTTTCATATTTTTTCGCTGTCTTTGTTTTCCCTCCTTTTTCCTCCCTCTTTCACTACAAGCCTCTTGAGGGCTGATCTGCGCTTTGTTCGCACTCACTCGATGTGCTACTCGCACTCGTTATACCTGGGGGCTTCTTTAACAGAAGCTTATTTATATGGGCTTCATGCCCAACACATGTGTCATACTTCCGCATGTACCTTTTACTCACCATTATATGCATCGATATGACTTAAGTTTTGGCCAAGCCGGGTTGCCTGGCTCCTGTGCTTACCCCTACGTTCCCGTTTGTTCGGCTAGGAGGTAAAGGGAGCACCTCTGCGATTGTTACTGCCGGGTCAGCCGGATGTGTACCTCAGACTGGGTGAAGCCGAAGGCTAGCGTTCTTAAGGGAATATTCGGTCGGTGACCTGAAAGATGATTTATTACTTATTTATTTATCTGCCCCCAGATGCTTTTTCTGCTCTTTTCGCAGTCCGGTCATGCACTTTAGGGCATGCCTCCCAGGGAAAGGAACCCCTAACGGAACTATTCTCCCTGGAAGATGTTTCTTACTAACCATGTAATATAACATAGCTAGTTGGGCACTTGTCTGATAAAGCACTTATGACCCCTACGCCTTGTCTCCATGCATGCCCCGGTTTTTTTATAACCGTAAGGGTATTCGGACACACTCCGGACTGTTGGGTCCCGAGGTTGAAGCGAAAAGGTCCGCAAAGACAAACGATCTACAATCCGGCTAGAAGGCATTTTACATGTCATTTTAAATTACATCGTCAAACTGACTGATTGTACTCCTCTTCAATCCCATCTAACAGGCTGTCTAATTTACAGTCCTGTTGGGAATATTTCGCGGCCAACTCTACTTGGCCGTACATCAGGCTCACAGGGATCTCCTTCCCATCGGGCCCCGCAGGTCCGACCTCGGCCATGTGGTTTGGATCAGCCTTCGGGTACCGCGTCTTCACCATGGCCCAGGCCTCCCTGGCGCCTTGACGGCAGGCTGATATCTTCCACAGACGGAGACGCCGCCGTACTCCCTGAAGCTTCTCAGCAAGCCCTCCAAGACCCTCGGGTAGGGAGACGGAAGGCCATAAGGCCTGAACGACGCCGCTCATCGCCTGCCGAACACGTTCGTGCAGTTGCAGCAGCTCGGGAAGAGGGTCTCCCGTGGAACCAGGCATCTCCTCCGCCGGACGACCCGTGAGCACACCTACAGACACATTTCTGTCAATCGACTTCCTCGCCGAACTCTTCTTTTCAAAAGAGTTTGCTCAAGCACTTACTATAAATGCCGCGACGAAGCCGCCGATTCTCCTTTACGGAGTTAGACAGCTGGACCCGAACATCTTTTAGTTCTTCGCCCAGCTGGGTGTTGGCATCTTGGAGTTTGTTCCTCTCCTGCTGCACCCTCATAAGCACCTTCTCGCCGGCCTTCAGCTGGCGCAGCAGATGTTGCTTGTCCGGATCTAGTCCGGCACCCTCTGCAATATTATTGTCAGACTATACACACGCCGCACTTCATAAACTATTTCTCTTTTCGAAATATGAATTACCAGAGGGGGTCTCTGTGGCTCCCCCGGCAGCGGCTAGTGCGGCCTCAAGTTGGGCCTTACATTCTTTAAGCTCCTGGGACAGGTGGGTATTCTTCTCTATAAGATCCTGCATAACAAATGATCCTTAAATCAGTTAGTTTAACTATTTTAAGTCTCGGGGGCTACTGGCATATATAACTATTAAAATTCCTCACCCGTATGTCTTTTACATACTGCTCCGTGGCTCTGGTTAAACCATCTTGAGCAGCACGGAGGTGCGCGTCTCCCGCATTAAAGGCATTCAACGCCTCTGGGGAGAAACACGCGTCACGAAGAACTGTCCGACGGCGCCTGTGATTCATGGCGCTCTCCACCTCAGACCTGGTGGCGGACAACCTGTCGGCATCCTCCGTTGGAGGAGCATCCGGCTCGCGCCTTGCGCTCGCCTCCCTCTCCGGACCAGGCGTTGGAGCTTGGCTGGCGGAGGCTTGGTTGGCAACCTCTCCGGACTCAGTCCGGCGAGCGCTCTTTCTCCTGGAAGAATCACGAGCATTAATATACCTCCCAGGAGTCTTTCCCTTAAAGGACAATGGTGCGCCATACCTTTGCGGCGATGTTTCGATTCGCGCCGCACTCCTCTTCCGCCTGCTGGGCCGCACTGACCTTGGTTGGTCAGTCGCCGCGGGCTCGGCTTCCCGCCGTAAAGGCACCTCCTGCGAAGCACCATTGGTACACGGTGGTCAGAAATAAGCATTAAAAAGGTAACGGTGTCAGGACTTCGGTCGTACTCACCTGGGAAGCCGGGGATAAACCGGGGTAGTCAGCCGTAATGGCGACTAGAGCATTGTCTATGCTGAGCTGGTGGAACACCCCGTCAATCAGTTCCACCATTATGTCTGGATCCTCTCCGGAGGCCGGATCAAGGGATCTTCCCGGATCCTCGGGTTGTGGAGTCAGGCTTTCTATGCCCTCCACATCCCGGCGCAGTTCCTGCGTCGAAATCATAAAGTAAGACACTTATCTTTGAAAGCACGGATCAGATATATAAACGTCCGCTTACCCAGCTCCGAGGGTTATTCATGGAGAATCCATTCAATGGACTCGTGCGGAGGAAGTCCTCCTTCTCCCCCTTGTACAAGCCGGACAGGATCTTCACCAGATCGGCGGCCGATCCCGGCCCCTTGCGGCCATGACGGGTGGCATCATTCTCCCCGTTGAAATCCCACATGGGGTGGCCCCTATATTGGAGCGGCTGCACCCCTCGCATAATGCATGTGGCCATGACTCCAATCATGGTTAATCCGGAATGGGCCAGTAACCGTATCCGGCCCATCAGATAGTGGACGCTCCTATCATCTTCCCGTTGAGGGCTCCGCGGGCGCCAACTCAGGCGTTTCTTCAGAGGAGCGTTGCTAAACTCCGGGAGGCCGATCCGAACTGGATCCGGCAGCGGGGCGTCTTCCATATAGAACCACTCCGAAGGCCAGTCTTCGGACGCCTTCTTCGGGGTTCCGGATAGATATCCGGTCCCGGCGATGCGCCATATTTCGGCTCCGCCCACTTGATATATCGACCCCTCGTGAGAACGGGGTACGAGGCAAAACAGTCTCTTCCACAGCGCAAAATGGGGCTCGATGCCCAAGAACAGCTCGCAACAGCTACAAAGCCCGCGATGTGCAAAATGGAGGCAGGTGTGAGGTGGTGAAGTTGGAGTCCGTAGAACTCCAGGAGCCCCCGGAGAAACGGATGTATGGGAAATCCGAGTCCCCTTATTAAGTAGGGGACGAAGCATACCCGCTCTCCTTTGGAGGGATTGGGGACGCTCTCCGCCTGCTTCCCACCCTTGTAGGTGGCCAGTCCGGCTCGAACCGGAACCATAAAGGCTGGGGGAAGGTATCCCTCTGCTTGGAGCGTCACTAACTCGCTATGCGGGACTGAGCATCTCCTCCAATCTCCTGGCTGAGGACTGGGAGCGCGAGAAGAGGAGCCGCGTCGACTATCCATGTTGGAATGGATTCTTGTCAGATGCGCTTCAATGAATACTTGCGGAAGGAGGATGGTGTGATTCGGATCTGGATCCACGCCTCTCTTATAGGCGGCTTATTCGCGCAGCTAGGGGGGTAAAACGTAAAAATACCCTGGCTTTTCGCATTCATACAACACGTGGAAGAGGGCCATTATTGGACGTGGAAGCCAAGGAGCGCAACATTTATGAAGAAACCGGACACTATTCGGCTAACACATGGAACATGGAGGAGAACCCGCCTTGCAAACGCCGAAGACAACATACGCGCCGGACTCGTCGTCATTGAAGCCTGGTTCGGGGGCTACTGAGGGAGTCCTGGACTAGGGGGTGTCCGGATAGCCGAACTATCATCATCGGCCGGACTCCAAGACTATGAAGATACACGATTGAAGACTTCGTCCCGTGTCCGGATGGGACTTTCCTTGGCGTGGAAGGCAAGCTTGGCGATACGAATATGTAGATCTCCTACCATTGTAACCGACTCTATGTAACCCTAGCCCTCTCCGGTGTCTATATAAACCGGATGGCTTTAGTCCGTAGGACGAACAACAATCATACCATAGGCTAGCTTCTAGGGTTTAGCCTCCTTGATCTCGTGGTAGATCTACTCTTGTAATACACACATCATCAATATCAATCAAGTAGGACGTAGGGTTTTACCTCCATCAAGAGGGCCCGAACCTGGGTAAAACATCGTGTCCCTTGTCTCCTGTTACCATCCGCCTAGACGCACAGTTCGGGACCCCCTACCCGAGATCCGCCGGTTTTGACACCGACAACGGGTCATATAACTGTGTCCTCCGGGTCATATGACTGTGTCCGCCGGGTTACAATGCTTAACTGTTCCCGCGGGCTTAACCTGCTTAATTCTTCCCGTCATCTTATAGTCTGCCGGGTCATCAATGAAACATCAAGTCCCAGCCGGGTCATATCTCCGGCCGGGTCACACAGCGGGGTATATCCCCGACAATTGGCGAGTCGAGTATGTAGGATAATAACAAACTACGAGTCGAGTTGCGAATCGAGCATGGAGTTGCAACTGGGATAAAAAATAAAACGTATTCCCAGTTGCGAGTCAAGGGTGGACTTGCAACTAGGATAACTACAAGCCCATTTGCGAGTCCAGGATGGACTTACAATTGGGATAACTATTAAACTACGAGCCCAATTGCGAGTCAATGGTCGACTTGCAACTGGTGTGAAACAAACTATGGAGCCAGTTTTGAGTCATGGGTGGACTTGCAATTGGGATGAAAAACAAAATACATGCTTCAGTTGCTAATTTAGGGTGGGCTTGCAACTCGAACAACTACAAGCTCAGTAACGAGTCGAAGACGGACTTGCAACTGTGGCAACTAGAAAACCTACAAGTCCAGTTACAATTCAAGGGACGCTTGCAATTAGGATGAAACAAACTACATACCCAGTTGCGAGTCAAGGATGAATCTACACATTTCTACCCCGACATCTAGACATAAAGAACCCTTAATCTCCTCCGTTATATAAAGGGCTCTAGTCTCAGGTGGATCTACAGATTCTTCACCAGGCCAAAAACACACACACAACGAAGACAAAAAAAGCCACAAACGACGACTTATATAGGCCCATGTGAAAAGAAAATGCGAGAACATGCTAATACAAAAGAAACATGACAATAGGACACACGACAAAAGAGTGGGAACTAGCACAAGCGCAGATGGCCGAGTTCCTGCAAACATTAAGGCAAACAAATTAGATGGGTATAGACATAGATGAGACATTTAGCAAATCTAAAACAAAAAAATCCAGTTGTGCTCTTCTCTAGTTACATAGTTGAATCATTATAAACAGAAACAGACAAATAAATAAGACACATGACCCTCCAGAAAAAAGCTAAAACCAACAAAATAAACTCAATACACAAAAACATAAAAGCATCCCACTAAAAACTCATGTCATGCCTTACTACCTCACGAGGGATGAACAAAGAACACAACCCAATAACAATGAGCACGACTCATAATCCAATCGTCAGAAATAATGAAGCCAATCCGAAACGAGAGCCCAAATTGTGCCATGAAAATGACCCAACAAAAGACTTACATGCAAACATGCCGACAAGTAGACATCAGACACACGTCACGACACATGGCATGCATGACATAGCAACCCGTGATCAATATTTGCACGACATGTAAAGCGAACATACGAGAGTGAAAAATTTCATTAATTAAAATAAATAAATAAAGAAGAAAAAATAAAAATAAAAAAGAAATGTATAACGAGAAAATAGAAAATGTAAATAAAAACATGAATTTAAGATAGTTCATAATTTAAAAGAAAATAATAAAACAAAAAAGGAAAAAAAATCAACACACACGAAAAAAGGAAAAAGAAATGGAAGGCACTGAATGGAATTGTACAAAAACGAAAAGAATTAGAGTGAGTCACAGCACAGACTTGAAAAAGAAAGAGAGAAAACACAGTCGGCAGCCGGAAAATTTAAATGACCACAACAGAAATAGGCCCACCCCAGGCAAGGGGCAACACATCTATGCGCAGGCACGTGAGTAGAAGAGCCCATACTTGACGCGAAAGCGACATCGACAAGGTTTGTACGGGATCGATATGTTATTCCTCAATTTCCTGAATCTTATAGCAAGTTTGATCAATGGTTCTAGACTTATATGTGAGGCAATATATTACATCTGAATGTGAAATAGCAATACTGAAAATTTAAACCGTGATGGATTTGCCATGCGTGTCAACTAAACTTGCCATCCTCAGCAAATATAAATTGACATGCGAAGCAACGACAGGATAACCGTACCACACGGCAGTAATCCGTGCGTTTGTCCATACAACATGCGTTAATCACGCACGAGGACAGGGCCGGCCCTGAAGTTTCGGAGGCCCTAGGATGAACTCCATTAATGGGCCCAATGGTGCTAGTCTTTTTGTCTTGGATTGTAAAGCCATCATAAACAACAATAAAAATTCCTAGTAACTTTGATCCCCTCAAAAAATAAATAATACTTGACAAAAATGTTATCCTCTATGTTTTAGATCAAATATATCACAGAAGTTACAGAGCACAACAAAAGAGATATGCCTTCAGTAATTATGAGCAACAATTCCGTGCATTTTTTGATACAAAAATCATCAGTAATACTTTAGTGTCAAGATTAATGACAGTTAATTGATCTGCTCATTTACTCTCTTTTTTCAGAACTAGACAAGTGTTTTTGAGGCAGCATGTTTGCACTCAAAAAAAAAGGAGCGACCACGATTGGAGTAAATTATAGTAGCAACAATCTCCAGCTATATATCCAAATCCAGACTACAAGATCTCCTGCAAGACTGTAAGTGTTGTTTTTTACAATAATAAAAATTAACTGCAATTTGAGATTGAGGTTAAAACATTGAGATTTAGGGCAACCACTACGGCGATACAGCAGATTCACTCCGCACTGATCTGCTGCGTCCTACGGCAAAAATGTTAATCATACTCAGAATAATGTTAGTGATAGTTTCGCTAAGTTTGCTAGGGCAGAACTATGACTTGATTAGGGTCTGGCCCTGAAGTTGCTTTGTCTTTAGCTTTTGATGATTGTAAGGATCTTGTGATTGAGTAATACAAGTGTTCACCCAGAAAAAAAATGAATCACGCTGGGGCCTTAATGATGCGTGTGTGTATGAGTTGCTAGATTGGATCGAAGAAATTGGAGAGGCAATCAAAAAACCTTCACGGCGCCGCGCAAATACATGCTGACGTGCATGTACAATCAGTGACGGGGAATCCGCAGCAAATGCAGCCATGCGTGCCTCTTATATGGGCCTCTCTGGTCATTTTTATTCGCATCAATATTGGGCCTGCAGTAGTTTATGGCTGGCTGTACAACATATGTGCTAGGTCGGGGCCCCTAGTTTGGCTGGGCCCCAGGCCGTCACCCCTGCTACCCTGGCCCAGGGCCGGCCCTACACGAGGATCAAGGGGACCGTTCATTAAATGACCGTATCAAGGTGAACGATCTCTCTATAATAAGACATGCTGATGGTGGGGACGAAACCCACTCATGCACGCTATGTTGACCGTCGAGTCATGATCACTGTTCATCCATGTGTTTCGATGGATGAGACCGGTCTGTGCCGTCAGAGCCAAGATAGGATATCATCACGAGTCAAGCGTGGGAATACTTCATGGCTAAGGAAAAATGGAGGTGGGGAGGGATTTCTAGCATCTAGATTGGCGCAAGAGCGACGAAGAGCTTAGCGGAAGATAAAGAAGGTCGTGACAACTCTTCAAATACGCTTGGGTGATCAGGCCTCAGAAAAAGGAGAATTCTTTAAACCGGTTTCAAGATCGACCACCCGAGACGGGGAGCAGTTTGGAATATCCAAGGAGCGTCTGTGACTTGAAGACTGATTAAGGGGATACTGATGGTGCCCCAGATTAGGGGTTACTATGTCGTCTCCCGGCCAGGTGGGCCGGAATGTGCACCCCCATGTCGGTTCACTAGCGGTCCATGTAAAGGAAGCCGATGGCCATAGAACGAATACTCCCAAAGACTTGAAGCATACTCCATGACTTAGAGGTCGTCTACAATATGTTTAGCTTCTATGTAGCTGACCTTGCTGTAACCCTACACCCCCACCCACGGGTATATATATAAATGCAGATGGTAGGGCTCGTAGAGGACAATCAACGATCTCGTGGTAGAACAACATGTACTTTATACTCCACCCCAAATCAATACAACACAAGCAGGATGTAGGGTTTTATCTCTTAGGAGAGCTCGAACCTAGATAAGATGCCTTGTCTGTGTTACCGTCGCATCTAGACTACTAGCTCGGGACCCCTACCTGAGATCTTCCGGAGTCGACTTTGTCACCAATTCTTTCCGCCCCTCCTTAGGTTCGACACTCTTACTCATAAAAGGTAACTACAATTGATCCCATATACTTGTGGGTAGCATCCATCACTACCGAGGTGCAACGCTATCACGCGCGAGCTTGCCCGCTAGCGGAGCTTGATCAAGAAGAGTCTTTCTTCAGTGGTGACATAGTTCATTCCCAAACACTATGCCATCACCCATTCTGGCTCTGTCCATCTGCACATTATTGACATATAAAAGCGAGAACATTTTGGAAAAGTTTGCATCGGATCTTCCAACTATAGTAGGCATTACATTATACTCCCTTCGTCTCATAATACAAGATCATTTTGCAAGTTGTTAGCTTGCAAAATGATCTTATATTAGGAGACGGAGGGAGTATCTAAGAAAACACTGCCGATGACAAATGTAATTGAATGAGATTCTATAGTTGATACTTGATTAACTTCTTTCGTCTTCAAGCAGGACCAAGTGGAGAATGTTTCTTTCCTAGCACATATTTCCCACATGTATGTGTGCATTCGAGGACAATCCAATGTCCCCAGGCACTTCAAGATTAGCGTGATCATTTTTCATTAATTTTTGCATTTAGTCCCTAATGACCCACAATTATAGGGCATCAATCGTAGTCCTTTTGATAAGTAAGAGTGTCAAACCCAACGAGGAATAGAAGGAAATGACAATCGGGTTTCAGCAAGGTATTTTATGCAAGCACTGAAATTATCGGTAACGAGTAGTTTGATAGAAAGATAATTTGTAACAAGTGACAAGTAGCAATAGTAACTAAGGTGTAGCAAGGTAGACCAATCCTTTTAGTTGCAATGAACAGGGCAAAATGGTCTCTTATAATAAGCAAAACGTTCTTGAGGGCACACGGGAATTTCATCTAGTCAGTTTCATCATGTTCATTTGATTCACGTTCGCTACTTTGATAAGTTGGTATGTGGGAGGACCGGTGCTTGGGTGATGTTCTTACTTGAATAAGCCTCCCGCTTATGATTAACCCCTCTCGCAATAATCCACAACTATCATCAAGAACAAAAATATTGAACTGTCACACCCTGATTTTCATGGCACAACACTTAAGATGATAAATCATGATAAAATGTGGTTTGACAAAAACTTTTGCATTATTTGACTTTTTATTTTGAGTTGGTTTTCTCTCTGTGTTTTTCAAGTGCTCTTTAAAGTCAACACAACTCCACCTTCTATACTTCATCTCCTTGCCCCAAGCTTCTGCCCAATGATCATGCCATGTGTATAGAGCAACATAGTATTTTCTTACAAAAATAATTTGGCCAAATAGTATTTTCAAAAATTAGTTTTTCAAAAACCCCTGAGTTGAGGTTTACACTACAAGTACTTGACTTGGGGTGTGAAAAATCATTCAAAAGGTATATTTGAATCCTATTAGATGTAGGACTCCCATAAACCACAAAAATATAATTTTAGAAAGTTATTTTCCTATTTTATTTAAAAGCTTTTTCTTCAGGCCAGAAATGGTCTTTAATAGGGAAAAATTATTTTATTGTTTCAAAAATATTTGAGAAAAACCTAGGGAACCTCAGTGGACATATATTGTCCATATATAAGAGTTTCAACACATGGTCATGTTCAAAATATTGGTCAAATCCCTCAAAAACGCTTTCTGGATATTTCAAGCTTTTGAAATATTTACAAAGGAAATATTCTCCAAAAATTCCAAGAAAATTCTATCATGTCACATATGACATGTTGGATGACCTTGACAAGTATCATGTCATGGATAATAGTATAACCTCATGAAATCCCCTCAAAACCATTTCTGTCCATTTTGAAGTTTGAGCAACTTTACATTGCCAAACATGTCTAAATGCTCTCAAATCTTGTGAACATGCTCTAATGGTATAAAAATTCATCTAGACCAAATGGCACAAGTTGGAGAAAATGTTATATTGATCAAAGTGCCCCAAAACTCTCTCTGACCAGAATCTAATTTGAACAACTTTGTACTACCAACTTTCTCTCCTTGACCCCAACTTTGGTGAGCATATTCACATGACCAAATGAGGCCACTACACCAAGTGGTGCATCAAGGAGAAGTGATTTGCTCAACTAGATCTACACAAGTTCATTTTTGCTAAATTCTAGGGTTTACAAAAGTTGCATTGGCAACTTTGCCCTAATGGACTCAACCTTGGTGTAACCCATTATTATCTCATTCCATTTGACCCTGTCAAGCCTCATGACAAGAGGAGTTCATCTTCTTGCCCAAAACCATATCAAACACCTTCTGCATGTTAACTAAAAACCCTGTTTGGGGCTCTTCCACTAATCTCCATGAGCTCCACATTTTACCACAACCCCTCTTAGTCCCCTTGCACCTCCAGTAACAATGGAAAATCCACATCTCAATTATTGGATGGGTAAAACCCCACTTTCTCTCTCTGGACAGCCCATTTCCCCCTCTCTCTCAACTCCACTCCTCTCCTACTGGCCATCCATGGCATCCAATGCTCCTCCCTCATTCTTTACTCCTCCCTAGAGCTACCAGACATGCTTGGCCGTGCCCACTTTGCCAAAAAATGGCATGCCGACCATTTGCATGCTCTGGAGCGCGCTACAGTGCGCTCCTGCACTGTAGCCGCCCCCTGCCAAGCACCTCCGGCCACCTCGGCTCTCCCCCTCATGCCAGCCGATGCTCCTCGATGTCCGCAGCACGCCACACCTCTGCCCCCCTCCTTCCTCTCCCTCTTCTCGCCCCAGCTCGCACGCGCGTCGGCCACCCGAGCGCACCAGTGAGCGCGCTCACACGCGCGGTGCCCTGGCCCCCCTGATTTCCCTCTCTTCTCTCCCCTCGCCCTAGACCAACCGCACGAGCACCCCAGACACGCCCACGTGCGCCCCCGTGGCTTGCAGCGAAGGCAACAGCCTCGCCAGTGCATGAGCTCATGGTGCACCATCTCCCCGCCATAAAAGGCCACCCCGAGCCCTCTCTGGCCTCGGTTCACTCCCTCTTTCCCCCAGCAACCTCCTCAAGCAGCCTGATCCTCCTCCTGCACCTTCCTTCTCCTCCTACCACCACACAGCCGCCGCTTCGGCTCGCTCACATTTGAGCAACACCGAGCTCACCTCCCTCCCTTTTCTCCACACAAAGGCTCCCCGTTGTCCGGCGAAACTCCCCACCTCCTCGAACCATCGCGGGGATGCTCGAACACCGAGAGCCACGGATGGCCGACGACCTCCCCCGCCACCATCAAAGTTGCGGTCACCTAGGCCTCCTCTGATGGCCGTGACCTGCACCAACAGATGCGCCGCTTCGCGCTGAGCTCGCCCATAGGCAGAGCGCCGCGGGAGACGGCCAGAGGCGCCGGCTATCGCTGGACGAGCGGCGGCGTGCGCTTTGCCTCCCCTGCTCTTCCTCAAGTGGGAGGTAGAGGACAACCACCACGCCAGCTGGCAGGGGGCCCGCCCTTAAATGGCAGAGGCGACCAAGCCGGCCCACCAGTCGGGTTAAGTGGAAACGGCTTCGGTCGGATCCGCTTGCCCCGCCGGGTGGCGCCTTCCCCCAGTACGCCTTCGGCGTCACCACCTCTGCCCGCGCAGCCGAGCCGCTGGGCCGGCCCATGGTCTATCTGTCGCCATGTGCGCAGGGTAAGGTTAAAGCCTTATCCCCTTTTTCTTTTTCCAGTCAACTTCAAAAAACCCATAAATAATTCAAATTAACTCCAAATTTGATGATTCAAATTTCTAGTAGTTTCTAAAATCATGCCCTACCACATGGTGCTATTGTCACATTTTTACAGAAACATTTCCTTCACAAATATTTATCAAATCCTATTTTTCCTATTTCTGTGATGAATTTAGAAAATCATAGAGAGCTCAAAATTGATCCAAATGCCATGATTCAAATTCCTAGATGCTTCTAAGTTCATAACTTAGTTTATGAACATTTTTCTTAATAGTTTCTGTACACCACAAAACAATGAGCCATTTCTTCATATTAGCCAACTTTGCAAATTCAAAGGAAATTCATTTGAACTCCAAATCCAGTGAAACCAACTCCTAGATGCTTCTAAAATTATTCCTTGTTAAATGGATGCCTTTGATCATTTTTCAAATAGTTCTTATGTACACTTCTTGCAAATCCATAAACCCCTTGATTCCATCATATCGAAATGTTTAGAAATATCCATTGGTCCACTTCCAATGAAATCACCTTGGTCATTCCTCATATGACCAGAGGTATCCTAGAAAAGTCCAACTCACATTTTGAGCACTTTTTTTTGTCTTGTTGTGTTGCTTATTATGGTTGCTTTCGACGATAGTTGACAAAGTAGACGAAATGCTCGGAGTTGGACCAGAGATATTGAAGACCTCGAAGACTTTGTTAAAACAGGCAAGCGGCCCTTTAACCATGATGAACCATTTTACATCATAATAGCATTTTCGTTGCTTCACTGAGGGCATGATATACCTTGAATGTCAACCTTGCTAGGCTTGCCTCCATTGCATACTCTATTGATACTTGCATTGTTCATGACTCTACCCTTGCTTAGAGTTGTGTTGGTGGGTTGTAGAAATATGCTATAGTAAATGGCTACACAAAGTGGGTCAGGGTTATGCATGGAAAGAAACAAGTGTGGTTTGACATACTTGCAAACAGCCCAGTTGGTGCCACTAATGCCCCTGGGAGATGATGATGAACTAGGTCACTACTTGGTGGAGAAGTAGTGTACCGAGGCTCGATAAAAGTGTTGTTTACAGAGACGGATTAGATTTAAGATTTGTCGACCGTCCCAACCAAACATGCGCGACCACTCTACCCTTATACGAGAAAGGGCATTATTGATTACCTAGGCCGATACTAGCTTTGATCCCGCATTACTAGTGACGGGGGAGAGTTGGTGCTCTCTCTCGGGACGGGGTCGTGCCAGGTAGGGCGGCCATGACTATTTTCACAGGGCACCGGATACACCGTTGTGTCCCCTCGCGGATGTTACGATCTCGAGTGAGTCTCGTATGATGTAGATCATGATGATACGGAATAACGAGTGGACTCTTTGTTAGTGTCGTCTAGGGAAAGATAGTGATCGGGTGCTTACCCCGGGTACTTGAGGTACCGCGGGTCGTGGATGACACGGAAGTTCCCCGGATCTTGTGGGTAAAGTGTGCAACCTCTGCAGAGTGTAAAACTATTCGAATAGCCTTGTCCACGGTCAAGGACAGTTGGGTGGTGCTGCTTAGACTACGTCCATATGTTTCTAACAAACAACACGGTTTGGTAAATCTATTGACGCGATTCGTGAGGAAGTCACGATGAGCTTGAGCATGAGTTGTTCATAACTCTCTCTCGATGTTGATGTCTGTAACCTCCTGATACTTGTTGCAGACGCATTCATATCCTTGATAAACTTTGATCATACTTGCATGAGAAAAACTAGCTTTCCGCAAAAATGCCAATTTAGCAGTAGTGCCTTGCATAATTATTCTGTTATCACCCTTGGGTTGCTTGCCAGTACATTCAAAGTACTCATTGGCTTGCCACTGGTTATTTTATTGGCCAGGCATGAAAGAACATGATATGATGAAGAATACTTCATTGACGAGCATGCGAGCTGGGATGCTTCCCAGTCAGAATGCCTGTAGGGTTAAGGCAGATGACATGGGTCCAAGTTATCGACAAAGATTTCCGCTGCGATGATACACTCATAATGGTCCTACTTGTGTAAAACAATATGTATGGATGTAAGACTCTTGTTATTCAGCTTCTGTGTGTTCAGTGAGCATTGATCTCTGGGATCACTGTACACGTGCATT
The DNA here is from genome assembly GCF_018294505.1 of Triticum aestivum. NCBI lineage: Eukaryota > Viridiplantae > Streptophyta > Magnoliopsida > Poales > Poaceae > Triticum > Triticum aestivum. The sequence goes on from NC_057804.1 coordinate 121,588,973, forward strand.
CGGTGATCTCGACTTATGAGTCGGGGTCCCCACAGAGCTGGTATCAGAGCCATCCTGACTGTAGGAAGCCTTAGTTAGCATGGTCGTTAGTTAGGGTAAAACTATTTCCAAAACTATTACAAGTTTTCAAAACTATCTATACTTCTCTTCCCTTCTCAGTTTTTCAAAAACTAAGGTATACTTTCCCCATCGATCTCTTCCCTTCAAAACTATCGCAAACAGTCGCTAGCACCCTCAAGCCCTTGACCACGGGATTCCTTGTAATCCTCGTGGATAGCCTAGAAGGAGTACACCTTGCCAAACACTCACCCACCTCTTTTGAACCCAAGATTCATGACACCACAACAAGACGATGCCAACAGAAGATACGCCTTTGAAGAATGAGGACATGAAGACCCAGAGGATGGTGACACCTTTGAATTTCCCCCAGGATGATGCAACCTTGTCCTATGACGATCAGGGTGTAAGATATGCAAGACCATGATAGACATTGCTAATAGAGCAATCATGTCTTTACCGTTGTTGTATCGGCAACCATCGGTGGATGAGAACCTCGCCATTTGGCCCGCCTCACTATAGTGAGCAGGAAAACAGTTCTCTTCATCCCCCGCTCTTGGTGTCGATGTTTTCATCAACGTAACCGACATGTTGGACCTCTACTATGCCTTGTTAATATCATTGCATAAGGGATTACCTACCTGGTACCGTCGACGCCTTAGAAGGCAAAAGGGGTCATCATGATTAAGAAGACGATAGAAGACCGAGTCAATGCCTGCTACGAGGAGCCACCTTCACCCCATCACTTCAACAGGCGAGAAGTTGTTGAAGAATCTTCATGCTCAACCCGGAATTGTTTCATCGAACAACTACAAGAGACGTAGCAACACCTGAGGAAACCCCAAAGACTTCATGAGGCACAAAGTAAAGCACGACTACTTAGTCCGAGAACCCCTAGGGTAGGATGAGTCGTGTACCCCCTATGCGCAGTCGAGTCCATATGATGGTTCGAATAGAACCATGACTGTGTGTTGCTTGTTTTTATTTGTTTGTGTTTTGATATAGGTCGCACTTTTGCCCTAGGCGGCAAGTATGCGACTATATCACCTTCCTTACCTTGCTTCTTCTGTTTGGCCCTTTTTGCACCTGTTTGTTTGTACTTGCACTATAGAACCCCCTTTAGGCATTCCCCTCCTCTATGCTACTTTTCCCTCTCATCTCTTTCCTCGACTGAAGACAAGCAAGACAATATGCACCAAGGATTCCACCTCGGCGACCAACAAGCACTGAAGACTTTTGCTACAACCTCCTCGACCAAGTACAACCCCGTATGTTTACACCTCAAGACTAGAACCCTATCCCTAGACCCTACAGGACTTCACGAGATACCCCAGCTCGAAACCTTAACCATGAGCTTAACCTGCGGAATCGCAAGAGAACAAGTTAAGCTGCAGTAAGCCTTGCTTATCACTTGGTTCATTATGGAACTAATGGGCATAGTGAACGAGCACATTATCTTCCTAAGATAGCACCAGAACTGACGATGCCATAGGGAGGACCAATCTGAGGATATAGGAATAGAGGACAAATGACTTGATGAGTTTATATCAATGACTTGAGGAATTATATGAGACTATTTGGTGGATTATGAGGCTTTGATGTTGGTAGATGAACTTGTTGGGATCATGAGTATAGATTAGCATAGCTTTCATTACCACTGAGTAAATTGGATTTAGTAGGATAATTGTGTTCGCAAGCTGGAATTCTTGGAATTATTTGGATTTAACTTAGCCATGTGATATTGATAGGAGACAGTTGATATTACGTAAATGACTTGGGGGAACATGTAGGAATTCTCGTTGGACAAGAGATTTGGATTTAAGTAGGTGATTCTAGTTGAATATAGATGCTGAGTATGTCTACATGGTTCGGAGTAAATTGGATTTAGACTGATGATCTCGATCATTGATACCATGTTTCTCGGTGGATGATAAACTAGGAGATTGGACTAATTGTCGGAGTTTATTTAGGCATCTTTGTGAGCTTGACCTTGGAGTATTACTAGATCACAATAACGGGAATTGGTGGACTGACTATAGTAAGGCAGCCCTTTCAAGTATTGGGGATTATAAGGATTTTAGGAGATCATGTGGAACACCAGCATAGGCGTTGGATTTGTAGAATTAATGGATTATGTAGTGATTAATGGAAGTTAACGGGTTGTTGGGGTTGATTCATAGAAAAGGAAACAAGATTTTGGAGTGGCATACGACGTGTTTCCTTAGGATAGAGATGCACTAGCATGGACCTTGGAAGAATAGGATGAGCATTTCGATTGTCCTGTTTTTATTCCAGCTTGGAAGCTTGTATGTTGTACCCATGGATTTTTAGGGGTAGCCACACACATGAGTTTGGGGATCGTAGACATATATGATTTTGTTAGACCTCCTCTCGAGAGTCATGAGGATATGAATCACATGAGTGATGATTGGAGTTGACCTATACGAAATGATACTATCAGTGATATGATGTGATTTGTTTAAAGCCCTACCAAGCTACAACATGGTCGGATCAGGACCTTAGGGCCTTGACACTAGATCTAGAACCACCTTGGCCCACACTCAACAAGACCACCACTAATTCCCCAGCCCACTTTACGTACCCCATAGACTTCATGGAGTGCTTGGACAAGTTAGTTGTCATCTTTTTTTGATGACATACTTGTCTACCCGAAGACGGAAGAAGAATCGTTGAGCTGGTCAAGGAACATCTGAAGATCGTCATGTCTAGGAGGAAGAACTACACCAACCACCATCTTCAAGAAGTATACTTCCGCGTCGAAGACCAGGTGTATCTCCAAGCCACTTCTCTCCAAGGAACCCAGCATTTCCATGTTAAAGGGAAGCCCACAACGAGATTTATCGGCCTTCTCCAAGATCACTACAAGACGAAGAACAAACGTCTACCAGCTAGGATTACCACCTGAGTCACCTACTATGCACAACATTTTTCCACATGACACCACTTCGAAAATGTTTCCGACTTTCTAACTAGTCCGGTCTCTACAAGGACATCGATCACCGAGCCATCGACCTCCAGCCCGATCCAACCTGACCTAACGCGAGAGACCCCTTAGCAACTTGGATCAACCGAGAGTGTCATACACGAAGCTACAACACTAGGTACTAAAATATTCAATGAAGCACCACACGAAAGCAGAAGCATCATGAGGACGTGAAGACTGCCCCGCGTCTAAGTTCCATATTCCTTTCCACGCCTAGTTTAGGAATCTCGGGGACGAGATTCTTGTAAGGGGGGTAGGTCCGTCTCACCCTGATTTTCATGGCACAACACTTAAGATGATAAATCATGATAAAATGTGGTTTGACAAAAACTTTTGCATTATTTGACTTTCTATTTTGAGTTGGTTTTCTCTCTGTGTTTTTCAAGTGCTCTTTAAAGTCAACACAACTCCACCTTCTATACTTCATCTCCTTGCCCCAAGCTTCTGCCCAATGATCATGCCATGTGTATAGAGCAACATAGTATTTTCTTACAAAAATAATTTGGCCAAATAGTATTTTCAAAAATTAGTTTTTCAAAAACCCCTGAGTTGAGGTTTACACTACAAGTACTTGACTTGGGGTGTGAAAAATCATTCAAAAGGTATATTTGAATCCTACTGGATGTAGGACTCCCATAAACCACAAAAATATAATTCTAGAAAGTTATTTTCCTATTTTATTTAAAAGCTTTTTCTTAAGGCCAGAAATGGTCTTTAATAGGGAAAAATTATTTTATTGTTTCAAAAATATTTGACAAAAACCTAGGGAAACTCAGTGGACATATATTGTCCATATATAAGAGTTTCAACACATGGTCATGTTCAAAATATTGGTCAAATCCCTCAAAAACCCTTTCTGGATATTTAAAGCTTTTGAAATATTTACAAAGGAAACATTCTCCAAAAATTCCAATAAAATTCTATCATGTCACATATGACATGTTGGATGACCTTGACAAGTATCATGTCATGGATAATAGTATAACCTCATGAAATCCCCTCAAAACCATTTCTGTCCATTTTGAAGTTTGAGCAACTTTACATTGCCAAACATGTCCAAATGCTCTCAAATCTTGTGAACATGCTCTAATGGTCTAAAAATTTATCTAGACCAAATGGCACAAGTGGGAGAAAATGTTATATTGATCAAAGTGCCCCAAAACCCTCTCTGACCAGAATCTAATTTGAACAACTTTGTACTACCAACTTTCTCTCCTTGACCCCAACTTTGGTGAGCATATTCACATGACCAAATGAGGCCACTACACCAAGTGGTGCATCAAGGAGAAGTGATTTGCTCAACTAGATCTACACAAGTTCATTTTTGCTAAATTCTAGGGTTTACAAAAGTTTGCATTGGCAACTTTGCCCAAATGGACTCAACCTTGGTGTAACCTATTATTATCTCATTCCATTTGACCCTGTCAAGCCTCATGACAAGAGGAGTTCATCTTCTTGCCCAAAACCATATCAAACACCTTCTGCATGTTAACTAAAAACCCTGTTTGGGGCTCTTCCACTAATCTCCATGAGCTCCACTTTTTACCACAGCCCCTCCTAGTCCCCTTGCACCTCCAGTAACAATGGCAAATCCACAGCTCAATTATTGGATGGGTAAAACCCCATTTTCTCTCTCTAGACAGCCCATTTCCCCCCCTCTCTCAACCCCACTCCTCTCCTACTGGCCATCCATGGCATCCAATGCTCCTCCCTCATTCTTTACTCCTCCCTAGAGCTACCAGACATGCATGGCCGTGCCCACTTTGCCAAAAAATGGCATGCCGGCCATTTGCACGCTCTGGAGCCTGCTACAGTGCGCTCCCGCACTGTAGCTGCCCCTGCCAAGCACCTCCGGCCACCTCGGCTCTTCCCCTCACGCCACGTCCGCACCACGCCACGCCTCTGTCCCCCTCCTTCCTCTCCCTCCTCTCGCCCCAGCTCGCACGCGTGCCGGCCGCCCGAGCACACCAGTGAGCGCGCTCACACGCGCGGTGCCCTGGCCCCCTGCTTTCCCTCTCTTCTCTCCCCTCGCCCTAGACCAACCCCATGAGCACCCCAGACACGCCCACGTGCGCCCCCGTGGCTTGCAGCGACGACAATAGCCTCGCCGATGCATGAGCTCACGGTGCACCATCTCCCCGCCATAAAAGGCCACCCCGAGCCCTCTCTGGCCTCGGTTCACTCCCTCTTTCCCCTAGCAACCTCCTCGAGCAGCCTGATCCTCCTCCTGCACCTTCCTTCTCCGCCTACCACCACATGGCCGCCGCTTCTGCTCGCTCACATTCGAGCAATACCGATCTCACCTTCCTCCCTTTTCTCCAAACAAAGGCTCCCCATTATCTGGCGAACCTCCCCACCTCCTCGAACCGTCGCGGGGATGCTCGAACGCCGAGAGCCACGGATGGCCGACGACCTCCCCCACCACCGTCAAAGTTGCGGTCACCTCGGCCCCCTCCGGCGGCCGTGACCTGCACCAGCGGATGCGCCGCTCCGCGCTGAGCTCGCCCATAGGCAGAGCGCCGCGGGAGACGGCCAGAGGCACTGGCTATCACCGGACGAGCGCCGGCGTGCGCTCTGCCTCCCCTGCTCTGCCTCGAGCGGGAGGTAGAGGACAACCACCCCGCCAGCTGGCAGGGGGCCCGCCCGTCAGCGGCAGAGGCGACCAAGCCGGCCCACCAGTCGGGTTAAGTGGAAACGGCTTCGGTCGGATCCGCTTGCCCCGCCGGGTGGCACCTTCCCCCAGTACGCCTTCGGCGTCACCACCTCTGCCCACGCAGCCGAGCCGCTGGGCCGGCCCACGGTCTATCTGTCGCCATGTGCGCAGGGTAAGGTTAAAGCCTTATTCCCTTCTTCTTTTTCCAGGTTAAAGCCTTATTCCCTTTTTCTTTTTCCAGTCAACTTCAAAAAACCCATAAATAATTCAAATTAACTCCAAATTTGATGATTCAAATTTCTAGTAGTTTCTAAAATCATGCCCTACCACATGGTGCTATTGTCACATTTTTACAGAAGCATTTCCTTCACAAATATTTATCAAATCCTATTTTTCCTATTTCTGTGATGAATTTAGAAAATCACAGAGAGCTCAAAATTGATCCAAATGCCATGATTCAAATTCCAAGATGCTTCTAAGTTCATAACTTAGTTTATGAACATTTTTCTTAATACTTTCTGTACCCCACAAAATAATGAGCCATTTCTCCATATTAGCCAACTTTGCAAATTCATAGGAAATTCATTTGAACTCTAAATCCAGTGAAACCAACTCCTAGATGCTTCTAAAATTATTCCTTGTTAAATGGATGCCTTTGATCATTTTTCAAATAGTTCTTATGTACACTTCTTGCAAATCCATAAACCTCTTGATTCCATCATATCGAAATGTTTAGAAATATCCATTGGTCCACTTCCAATGAAATCACCTTGGTCATTCCTCATATGACCAGAGGTATCCTAGAAAAGTCCAACTCACATTTTTGAGCACTTTTTTTGTCTTGTCGTGTTGCTTATTATGGTTGTTTTCGACGATAGTTGACGAAGTAGACGAAATGCCCGAAGTTGGACCAGAGATATTGAAGACCTCGAAGACTTTGTTAAAACAGGCAAGCAGCCCTTTGACCATGATGAACCATTTTACATCATAATAGCATTTTCGTTGCTTCACTAAGGGCATGATATACCTTGAATGTCAACCTTGCTAGGCTTGCCTCCGTTGCATACTTTATTGATACTTGCATTGTTCATGACTCTACCCTTGCTTAGAGTTGTGTTGGTGGGTTGTAGAAATATGCTATAGTAAATGGCTACACAAAGTGGGTCAGGGTTATGCATGGAAAGAAACAAGTGTGGTTTGACATACTTGCAAACAGCCCAGTTGGTGCCACTAATGCCCCTGGGAGATGATGATGAACTAGGTCACTACTTGGTGGAGAAGTAGTGTACCGAGGCTCGATAAAAGTGTTGTTTACAGAGACGGATTAGATTTAAGATTTGTCGACCGTCCCAACCAAACATGCGCAACCACTCTACCCTTATACGAGAAAGGGCATTATTGATTACCTAGGCCGATACTAGCTTTGATCCCGCATTACTAGTGACGGGGGAGAGTTGGTGCTCTCTCTCGGGACGGGGTCGTGCCAGGTAGGGCGGCCATGACTGTATTCACAGGGCACCGGATACACCGTTGTGTCCCCTCTGTCACATCCCTAGCTTCTGGCATTGCTCTAGCCTAGCTTCATGTGTGCATCATGTCTATATTTTGAAACTTGAATTGAGGAATATTGGAAGCCTCAAAACCCTAAATAAAAGAGGGGCAAAAACCCTAGAAATCTCATTCATTGCTCCAAAAGGCTCTTCTTAAATGTTTGATAATTTTTGGTAAGGGTTCTGGTCCCAACCAAAATATTGAACATTTTTAAGGATTTATTTTTGGGACTTTGAATTTAAATCATTAGCTATTTGAATTTGAATTATATTCATATAATTAGAATATAATTTCAAATACCCCTGAAATATTTTATGAGCTTTTGGAAAAGTCCATCTAGCCAAATAAAATTATTCAGAGGAGTTTTTGGCATTGTTTGAATTTGTTTAAAATTCAAAACAGTGGCAAAATGAAATTAAATAAAATAGAAAACAGAAGTAAAATAGGAAAAACAGAGAGAGGGAGGGAAACATTACCTGCAGCCCACCTGGGCCACTCACCTGTAGCCGGCCCAGCTCCTCCCGCTGGCCCAGCCCACCTCCCCCCCCCCCTTGTCCTCTTCTTCCTCTGCCAGTAGGCAGAGGCGAGGCGTGGCGCGCGCCCGAAGAGCGCCGGCCACCTCCTGCTTCGCCGTGGCAGCCTCCCTGCCTCCCTCCTCGACGTCCGGAGACGCCACGCCACCCCCTCGGACCCCTCTCACTCTTCCTCGAGGCCCCGCCCCTCTGCTCTTTCTCTCTCGCCCGAACCCGAACACAGCCGTCGCCGCCGACTAGAACCACCGCGGCCACAGGCCCTCCCCCGCCTCGCCGACGTGTTCATGGCCTCCGTTTCGACCTCCTCGTCCTCCCCGTCGACTCACTCGATGCCGGATGCCTCAGAACACCGTCACCGGCCTCTTCTTCATCGCCGGCCGCCGCGGATCCCCATCATCGACTCGTCGCCGTCCGGCCTTCCCCGAGCCTGCTTCGGCGTCCGCTGCAACCGCCGTGAGCCACCGAACCTTTTCCCCCTCTCCGTTCCCTCTCTGGCACGCCGTAGCCGCCTCGCCCCTTTCGCCCGACTGCGTCGCCGCCTGCACTCACCGCCGACACGACTCCGGCGACCATTTGGTCCGGGCGTCGTGTCCAACATGCTCGCTGCCTCGCGTAGCTGCTGTAGGTGCCACGAACGCGATACCACGGCCGCAGCAGCCCCGTAGCCAGAAACCACCGAACGCCGGCGCCGCCTCAAGCTCGTTTCCGGCGAGCTCCGGCCGTCCCCGCTGCTGCCGCAAGCCTCCCCGGATGCGGGCGAGCCCCAGCTCCCCGCGCGTGCACTCGGCCGGCCGTTTGGTCGCCGGAGACGCAAACCCGAGGCTCGCCACCGCGACTGGCCTCGCCGGCGTCAAGCCGCCGGTGGGGTTGACCACTTGACCCCGACGGGACCCTCCCCTGTGTCCATGACAGGTGGGGCCGGCCTGTTAAGTAGGTTAGGATTAGTGTTAACTAAAGTTAGTTAGACTAACAGACGCTGACAGTGGGCCCCGTAGTGGGTCAAAGCCCGGGTCAACGCGGGATTAGCCCCTGGGTCACTGACCAGTGGACCCCACTGGTCAGGTTTGACCTGAATCTGCCCCGTTGACCTGATGACGTCAAGGTGATGTCATGCTGACGCATTAAATGATTTTCTGGATTTAAATAAATCAGAAATTAATCCAGAAAATTGTTTAAACTTCAATAAATCATAGAAAATTAACCGTAACTCCAAATTAAATAAATGATATATGAAAAATTATCAGAAAAATTCAAGGAATCCATCTGTACCATTTTTATGCATGTTAGAACAACTTATCACTACTGTTTAGGGCAAATGAAGTGAATGGCATTTGAATAATCACATATGGAGTTTGAATTTGAATTTTATATTCAAACCAACTTCATTTAATCTGTTGCTAGTTGCATTAGCCCAAAACACATTCATTTTGCCATGTCATGATCATGCCTCATATTGTGCATTGCATTGATTGTGTTCCTTTCTGTGTTGCCGGTATTTGTCCCCTCTCGATAGACGTGATACCGATGATGTGATCGTTGACACTGATGAAGACTCAATGTTATCTTCAGAAGTGCCAGGCAAGCAAAACCCCCTTGTTCATTCCGATAAAATCCCACTCTCTCGCTCCTGCTCTCTTTTACTGCATTAGGACAACACCGATTCAACTGTTACATGCTGCGGTAGTTGAACCCCTTTATCCTCTGCATGACCTGTCATTGCCACAGTAAATAGATGAAACCCACTAGCATGAGTAGGAGTTGTTTGAGCCCTGTTGTGCCTACTCATTCATGCTTGTTTGTCATGCCTGCTACTGCTTAGAGTTGAGTCAGGTCTGATTCATCGGGGATGAATCAGAGGCGTGTGAACATGTCCTACTGTGTGTGAGCTAAGTGTGTGAACACGATTTGGTAAAGGTAGCGGTGAGAGGCCATGTAGGAGTACATGGTGGGTTGTCTCATTGCAGCCGTCCTCAGGAACTGAGTTCTGTGTTTGTGATCCATGATTCAGCTACTACCATACATTGGGCCCTGAAATATGACCCCGCTCGACTTCTTATTCACCCTTGTCCTCTGTCCAGCAGTTGCAAGTAGTTTCTGGTGTTTGTAGTATGCTGGAGGCCGTGGACAGCGCTGACCATAGGGGTGGGCTGTGATGCGGTAGGCACGTGGCACGGTGTACCGGGCGCCCGTTTGGTGTCTCGGGAACCCTGTTCACATCGTTTGGGGCTGTGAGCGAAACTCCGGCCGGATCTCCTCATGGATGGAACCCGAATAGGCGATAAACCTGGACTAGAGACTTGAGTGTTTAGGTAGGTCGTGGTCTACACCCACGTCGGCTTTCGCTTGAAGTCTGCCGAGCACATGTCGTGTGCAGACGCTAAGTGGTGGAAACATGTATGAAGAAGTACACCCCTGCAGGGTTAACATCATCTATTCGAATAGCCGTGTCCGCGGTAAAGGACTTCTGGGTTGCTTATATCAGTTCATAGACAAGTGACAATGGATACTCTAAAATACGCAAGATAAGCGTGAGTGCTATGGATGGCGTTCTCGTAGGGAGACGGGAGCGGATCCATAGTGGTGTATTGATATGGTGAATATGTGGACTCGTGTGCGCCACCTCAAAAGAGTTACATTGCAGTCGTAGTTCAGGATAGCCACCGAGTCAAAGCTGGCTTGCTGCAGTTAAACCCCACCACCCCTTTGTTGATAATGATGCATATGTAGTTAGTTCTGATGTAAGTCTTGCTGGGTACATTTGTACTCACGTTTGCCTATTTTATGTTTTTGCAGAGAGACTTCAGTCTCATTAGTAGTTCCGCTTGGACTTCGACGTTTAGCTTGTTACCTCAGCTACGATCTTGTGCCCTCGGCAGGATCTGGTAGATAGTCAGACTTCTCAGCCTTTTTCATTTCTAGATGTCTGTACTCAGACATGATAGCTTCCGCTTGTGCTTTGACTGGTATGCTCTGATTGTTGGGTCATGAGACCCATGTTTGTAATATTTCGCTCCTCGGAGCCTATTGAATAAACTACTTGAGTCGTAGAGTCATTTTGTGATGCCATGTTGTATTGCACATATCGAGCATATTGTGTGTATGTTATTGAAATGCTTGGTATGTGTGGGATCTGACCATCTAGTTGTTTATCTTTAGTAGCCTCTCTTATCGGGAAATGTCTCCTAGTGTTTCCACTGAGCCATGGTAGCTTGCTACTGCTCCGGAACACTTAGGCTGGCCGGCATGTGTCCTTCTTCGTTCCTGTGTCTGTCCCTTCGGGGAAATGTCACGCGATGAATACCGGAGTCCTGTTAGCCCGCTACAGCCCGGTTCACCGGAGTCCTGCTAGCCCAGTGCTACAGCCTGGATTCACTCGCTGATGACCGACACGTTCGATGCTGGGTCATGGATGCCTGTCCCTGTAAGTCTGTGCCACTTTGGGTTTACGACTAGCCATGTCAGCCCGGGCTCCTTATCATATGGGTGCTAGCGACACTATCATATACGTGTGCCAAAAGACGCAAACGGTCCCGGGCAAAGGTAAGGCGACACCCGTGGGAATACCGTGCGTGAGGCCGCAAAGTGATATGAGGTGTTACATGCTAGACCTATGTGGCATCGAGTCGGGGTCCTGACAGCGTTGGTATCAGAGCTTGACTGCCTGTAGGATTACCAAGCCAAACTGGTCGAAGTTGAGTTTAGAAATTCTTTAGTTATATAAGGGAATTGATTGTGGGATGGAACGTAAGGCTCTTTTTACTCCTTATACCTCATGCCCTTCTGATCTGAGTCATCTTATCTTTCCTGCGGGGATTAAGAACTAGGCTATCTCTTCTTTCTATCAGGATCATGTGTTACTAATCCGTAGACTTATAAGATTGTTGGATTTAAGCCTCGTTTCAGTTCCTAGTACTTCTGTATGTTAATTATTGATCTCGAGACCTTGATATTGTGCTTCTGAGTGGTTATGCCACCATTTTTGTGAATGTCTCAAATCTTTTCTGAGCATTTACAGCCGTTATGTTGTCCGAGTCATTCCAGGTTTCTAAATAGTCTGATGCATTTGCAAAATCCTTTCCCTCTGGTTTCGATGTTCCTTTATGCCAGCTCAATCACACTAATTGTTGAGTTGAGGTATTCTATTGCCTTGACATTATGTTGGAGTTACTATTATGACCCTAGGTGTCTCAGGGGATCATCTAGTGGTCTAGCCATGATTTGTGTCCTAGCGTGAAGATTCTGGCCTTTATTCTCGAAAGCATCCTGTGATGCTACTTAGTAATAGGTATTCTATTCCTGGGTTCTTGAACCCGAGATTCACTCTACTTACTTCATGTTGATAGTGTTTGCTAGTTCCTTCAGGATATTAGTAACTTTGCGATAGTCCTCGAGGTCCGTGGTATATCGTTCTTCCAAATACCATGAACCATTAAGGCAGAAGTTTATTGGATCAAAAGATCACAATTAGAGTACTCTTGAGGAGTTCTCCATTCATAAATCGTGACTCTGCCAGTTCTACCTTTCTGCATGGGTTATCCGGAAGAAATATGTGGAATTCGTTCGACATGCTAAACCATGCATCCACAACTCAGAAAATCGTATGTTCCTTTGAGTTGTTCTCTTTAGTTGCATTCTGACCCTCGTCTATCAATTGATAGTCAAGAGTATGCGTGCGTTCGTTCATCGATGCCTATGACTCTTGTGGTCTGTCAAGCCATTCTATTCCGTAATGACTAGGAGAAACAAACTCCAGTACCTCTTCCATATCTAGGATTGGGTCAAAGTAGTTGTATTCCGCAGATCAAAATGCCAATCCAGCTTTTGGTTCTGCTCTACCTTGGAGTATTACATATTTTATATCGAGATTGTTATAGGAATTGCACACCATCCTATGAACTCCTGGTATAGTGATACTTCTTGCCGTCATTAGTCATTCCTCGGTCTTCGTGTTGATGCAACCGGAATACCGACAAATGAATTGTGATGTGTGAAATCAATACTGCTAGCAACTCTGTTGCTTGGTGGTTAAAGGATAATAATTTCATTCTTAGTATGTTGGTTTTCGAATCATCCTTCTAAGACTGATCGTGCTACCTAGTCCTTATTTTGGTGCACCCTTCGATTGATGAGTTAGGATCTTGTCAAGTCCTCACTCATTTGATCATATCGTCTTGCCCTCAAAAGCAAGATTGTTCTCGAACTTAGTAACATACCGGTGGTTCGTGACTTTCCAAATATCTTCTTGGAGGTGTTACCGGGTTGTCACCTGACCGCTATGTTGAGTTCGTGATCAAGTTGGTTTCTTGTGAACCACCTTCTCTCCAAGAATCGGTGTTAGATATCCCTGAGCTAGTTGGTTAAGCTAGACAACAACTTGGAGAGTTGGAAGATAAAAGCTTGTCTGACTTAGTTCGTTCCAAAGGGATATTCTTGTGTAGTGTGTGTTGAAGAAAGATGATATCTTCATCGATTGGTCCTTGTGATCAGTTGCTGGACCTATTGTCTTATCAATCCTTTGATTTGAGTGTGGGCTATCGTCAAATCAAATCAGTACCAACGATGCTCGTAATGTTGTCTTATTCGTGGTTGATCCCTCGAGCATACACCATTATATCTTTTAGGTCTGACCAATGCTATCACTTGTTCACTTAACTATGGAATTCCTTTTAAAAGGAAACCCAGATGAATTGTTGTTGTGCCCATTGACAACATCCTTGTCTTCTCCATAATTTTGCTGAACATTAAGCTAGTGTTGGAAACTTTTGAAAGCATTTGTTCATGCTAGCTCATGAAGCATATGTTTGGATGAAGGTAGTGACTTCCTTTAATTCATGTGCATCTGATGCAAGTTGCCGCCGTGGATTCGAGAAAGTCAATGTTGCTTTCTTTGGAATCATTCCAAATCAGTCATGCACACGTGCGAAGAATGCTGTGGTTTGAAGACTTGCAACCTTCAATCTATATGTATCCCTAGCACACCAAGCCACTGATTGATTTGTTCAAGGAGAAGGAGTTCCTTCATAAGAGCTAATCCGGACTTATGAAAGAACTTCGATACCCTCGTTGATGGTTCCCCCTCCTGAACTCGGTAGTGTTTTATTATAAGACTACCACGTGGTCATGCTTGTCTGGGACAACGTGTTCACATGTTTGTAGCAGAACCAGCTCATCTTTTGGAGCTTGCTATCGTAGTTCATCTCCCGAGAATCCCGCAACGTCATCTCGTCGATTTGTGTTGCAAACTTTCATTTTTCCTTCCTAGACTCGATGGGTCTGGAATATTCTGACACCAACCAGATCTGAATCTCAGGCAGATGTGATGGTTGGAACATTTCCTAAGAACTATAATATTGGTCTTGCGATAACCGGGAAAGTGGATGTCATGGCCAACACACCCAGCCGGAAGACCTGTTATTATAATATCTTGATTGATGAAGTTGGCCACCTTCCCATAAGGACTTCGTAGGATTTACTCTCTAGTTGTGCCTTATGATTTGTTGTGTTCCCGAAGTCCGACCTTTACTTGATGTTCTAGTTATCAAACCGTATCTATGAATGGGATACACTAGCACATCAAGGAGACCATTAGAAGCGGAGTGCTAAATGTATCTCGGTCGATCATCTAGATTCTATCTCCTTGACCCCGTCAAGGGTGAAATCTGAGATGATGTTATCTTCCTTCGCATCTGCATCATCCATCATCATTCATCATGGTAGCAAGTTGTGTTGCCAGGATCCTTGACACGGATGTTGGTAAAACCTTGATGATTGTGGAAATGCTCAAGTTCTTGAAAGCACGTACAAGCGCTACGTCTTATCATCAGCACTAGCTGGGATTGCCCCAGATTTCCTCGGTTATGCTATAACCACTCCAACAGTGAATTCACTCTCTATTGTTGGGTTCTTCCCCAGTTACCAGAATCATTCCCAGCATTTGCATTTTGTTCCCAGCTTGTACCGCCAATGTGCCATTCTACCATGGGTCTCTTCCATTTCCGGTGATAAGCAAAATTCATCCATTACGTTGTCTTCAACAAGGTAATCCACATCATCCAAGTTTGAGTATGCCATTGTACCGAACCCCTCTAAATGATCGATTATGATTTGCCTTAAGCTGGTATAAAGAGTTTCAATGATCTCTGAATCAAAGGTAATTCTTTTGCCACTTAAGGGGAGATATCTACGAGTCACGGTTCCGAAGGTGTCTCGTTGTGGTATCATGGCAACTCAACTCCTCGCTACGTTGACAACCGATTACCACCTTCTTAAGTGTGGAATTGTTGTCCACCTAGTGAACCTTCGTCATCCGTTTCTTTCCACCCCTCTTGATGTGTATCTCGTGTCTCAACCCGAGAGATGGTCCTATGTCTCATTCCGTGAGTTGTTCGATCTTCAAGAAGATCGACCCTTCTAGAGTCTCCTTCTTCCCTCCATGTCATATTGGCAGGATTTCTCAAAACAAGACATCAAGACAATGATGGTGAATGAATCAACGTTCAACTGAAGTGCACCCTGGATCGTGAAGATTGTACTAGTTTGCGTTTCCCCTTCATCCTACCCTACGCTTGAATCTCGAGACGAGATTCTTGTTTAGTGGGGGTGAGTTGTCATATCCCTAGCTTCTGGCATTGCTCTAGCCTAGCTTCATGTGTGCATCATGTCTATATTTTGAAACTTGAATTGAGGAATATTGGAAGCCTCAAAACCCTAAATAAAAGAGGGGCAAAAACCCTAGAAATCTCATTCATTGCTCCAAAAGGCTCTTCTTAAATGTTTGATAATTTTTGGTAAGGGTTCTGGTCCCAACCAAAATATTGAACATTTTTAAGGATTTATTTTTGGGACTTTGAATTTAAATCATTAGCTATTTGAATTTGAATTATATTCATATAATTAGAATATAATTTCAAATACCCCTGAAATATTTTATGAGCTTTTGGAAAAGTCCATCTAGCCAAATAAAATTATTCAGAGGAGTTTTTGGCATTGTTTGAATTTGTTTAAAATTCAAAACAGTGGCAAAATGAAATTAAATAAAATAGAAAACAGAAGTAAAATAGGAAAAACAGAGAGAGGGAGGGAAACATTACCTGCAGCCCACCTGGGCCACTCACCTGTAGCCGGCCCAGCTCCTCCCGCTGGCCCAGCCCACCTCCTCCCCCCCCTTGTCCTCTTCTTCCTCTGCCAGTAGGCAGAGGCGAGGCGTGGCGCGCGCCCGAAGAGCGCCGGCCACCTCCTGCTTCGCCGTGGCAGCCTCCCTGCCTCCCTCCTCGACGCCCGGAGACGCCACGCCACCCCCTCGGACCCCTCTCACTCTTCCTCGAGGCCCCGCCCCTCTTCTCTTTCTCTCTCGCCCGAACCCGAACACAGCCGTCGCCGCCGACTAGAACCACCGCGGCCACAGGCCCTCCCCCGCCTCGCCGACGTGTTCATGGCCTCCGTTTCGACCTCCTCGTCCTCCCCGTCGACTCACTCGACGCCGGATGCCTCAAAACACCGTCACCGGCCTCTTCTTCATCGCCGGCCGCCGCGGATCCCCATCATCGACTCGTCGCCGTCCGGCCTTCCCCGAGCCTGCTTCGGCGTCCGCTGCAACCGCCGTGAGCCACCGAACCTTTTCCCCCTCTCCGTTCCCTCTCTGGCACACCGTAGCCGCCTCGCCCCTTTCGCCCGACTGCGTCGCCGCCTGCACTCACCGCCGACACGACTCCGGCGACCATTTGGTCCGGGCGTCGTGTCCAACATGCTCGCTGCCTCGCGTAGCTGCTGTAGGTGCCACGAACGCGATACCACGGCCGCAGCAGCCCCGTAGCCAGAAACCACCGAACGCCGGCGCCGCCTCGAGCTCGTTTCCGGCGAGCTCCGGCCGTCCCCGCTGCTGCCGCAAGCCTCCCTGGATGCGGGCGAGCCCCAGCTCCCCGCGCGTGCACTCGGCCGGCCGTTTGGTCGCCGGAGACGCAAACCCGAGGCTCGCCACCGCGGCTGGCCTCGCCGGCGTCAAGCCGCCGGTGGGGTTGACCACTTGACCCCGACGGGACCCTCCCCTGTGTCCATGACAGGTGGGGCCGGCCTGTTAAGTAGGTTAGGATTAGTGTTAACTAAAATTAGTTAGACTAACAGACACTGACAGTGGGCCCCGTAGCGGGTCAAAGCCCGAGTCAACGCGGGATTAGCCCCTGTGTCACTGACCAGTGGACCCCACTGTCAGGTTTGACCTGAATCTGCCCCGTTGACCTGATGACGTCAAGGTGATGTCATGCTGACGCATTAAATGATTTTCTGGATTTAAAATAAATCAGAAAATCCAGAAAATTGTTTTAACTTCAATAAATCATAGAAAATTAACCGTAACTCCAAATTAAATAAATGATATATGAAAAATTATCAGAAAAATTCAAGGAATCCATCTGTACCATTTTATGCATGTTAGAACAACTTATCACTACTGTTTAGGGCAAATGAAGTGAATGGCATTTGAATAATCACATATGGAGTTTGAATTTGAATTTTATATTCAAACCAACTTCATTTAATCTGTTGCTAGTTGCATTAGCCCAAAACACATTCATTTTGCCATGTCATGATCATGCCTCATATTGTGCATTGCATTGATTGTGTTCCTTTCTGTGTTGCCGGTATTTGTCCCCTCTCGATAGACGTGATACCGATGATGTGATCGTTGACACTGATGAAGACTCAATGTTATCTTCAGAAGTGCCAGGCAAGCAAAACCCCCTTGTTCATTCCGATAAAATCCCACTCTCTCGCTCCTGCTCTCTTTTACTGCATTAGGACAACACCGATTCAACTGTTACATGCTGCGGTAGTTGAACCCCTTTATCCTCTGCATGACCTGTCATTGCCACAGTAAATAGATGAAACCCACTAGCATGAGTAGGAGTTGTTTGAGCCCTGTTGTGCCTACTCATTCATGCTTGTTTGTCATGCCTGCTACTGCTTAGAGTTGAGTCAGGTCTGATTCATCGGGGATGAATCAGAGGCGTGTGAACATGTCCTACTGTGTGTGAGCTAAGTGTGTGAACACGATTTGGTAAAGGTAGCGGTGAGAGGCCATGTAGGAGTACATGGTGGGTTGTCTCATTGCAGCCGTCCTCAGGAACTGAGTTCTGTGTTTGTGATCCATGATTCAGCTACTACCATACATTGGGCCCTGAAATATGACCCCGCTCGACTTCTTATTCACCCTTGTCCTCTGTCCAGGAGTTGCAAGTAGTTTTTGGTGTTTGTAGTATGCTGGAGGCCGTGGACAGCGCTGACCATAGGGGTGGGCTGTGATGCGGTAGGCACGTGGCACGGTGTACCGGGTGCCCGTTTGGTGTCTCGGGAACCCTGTTCACATCGTTTGGGGCTGTGAGCGAAACTCCGGCCGGATCTCCTCATGGATGGAACCCGAATAGGCGATAAACCTGGACTAGAGACTTGAGTGTTTAGGTAGGTCGTGGTCTACACCCACGTCGGCTTTCGCTTGAAGTCTGCCGAGCACATGTCGTGTGCAGACGCTAAGTGGTGGAAACATGTATGAAGAAGTACACCCCTGCAGGGTTAACATCATCTATTCGAATAGCCGTGTCCGCGGTAAAGGACTTCTGGGTTGCTTATATCAGTTCATAGACAAGTGACAATGGATACTCTAAAATACGCAAGATAAGCGTGAGTGCTATGGATGGCGTTCTCGTAGGGAGACGGGAGCGGATCCATAGTGGTGTATTGATATGGTGAATATGTGGACTCGTGTGCGCCACCTCAAAAGAGTTACATTGCAGTCGTAGTTCAGGATAGCCACCGAGTCAAAGCTGGCTTGCTGCAGTTAAACCCCACCACCCCTTTGTTGATAATGATGCATATGTAGTTAGTTCTGATGTAAGTCTTGCTGGGTACATTTGTACTCACGTTTGCCTATTTTATGTTTTTGCAGAGAGACTTCAGTCTCATTAGTAGTTCCGCTTGGACTTCGACGTTTAGCTTGTTACCTCAGCTACGATCTTGTGCCCTCGGCAGGATCTGGTAGATAGTCAGACTTCTCAGCCTTTTTCATTTCTAGATGTCTGTACTCAGACATGATAGCTTCCGCTTGTGCTTTGACTGGTATGCTCTGATTGTTGGGTCATGAGACCCATGTTTGTAATATTTTGCTCCTCGGAGCCTATTGAATAAACTACTTGAGTCGTAGAGTCATTTTGTGATGCCATGTTGTATTGCACATATCGAGCATATTGTGTGTATGTTATTGAAATGCTTGGTATGTGTGGGATCTGACCATCTAGTTGTTTATCTTTAGTAGCCTCTCTTACCGGGAAATGTCTCCTAGTGTTTCCACTGAGCCATGGTAGCTTGCTACTGCTCCGGAACACTTAGGCTGGCCGGCATGTGTCCTTCTTCGTTCCTGTGTCTGTCCCTTCGGGGAAATGTCACGCGATGAATACCGGAGTCCTGTTAGCCCGCTACAGCCCGGTTCACCGGAGTCCCGCTAGCCCAGTGCTACAGCCTGGATTCACTCGCTGATGACCGACACGTTCGATGCTGGGTCATGGATGCCTGTCCCTGTAAGTCTGTGCCACTTTGGGTTTACGACTAGCCATGTCAGCCCGGGCTCCTTATCATATGGGTGCTAGCGACACTATCATATACGTGTGCCAAAAGACGCAAACGGTCCCGGGCAAAGGTAAGGCGACACCCGTGGGAATACCGTGCGTGAGGCCGCAAAGTGATATGAGGTGTTACATGCTAGACCTATGTGGCATCGAGTCGGGGTCCTGACACCCTCGCGGATGTTACGATCTCGAGTGAGTCTCGTATGATGTACATCATGATGATACGGAATAACGAGTGGACTCTTTGTTAGTGTCGTCTAGGGAAAGATAGTGATCGGGTGCTTACCCCGGGTACTTGAGGTACCGCGGGTCGTGGATGACACGGAAGTTCCCCGGATCTTGTGGGTAAAGTGTGCAACCTCTGCAGAGTGTAAAACTATTCGAATAGCCTTGTCCACGGTCAAGGACAGTTGGGTGGTGCTGCTTAGACTACGTCCATATGTTTCTAACAAACAACACGGTTTGGTAAATCTATTGACGCGATTCGTGAGGAAGTCACGATGAGCTTGAGCAAGAGTTGTTCATAACTCTCTCTCGATGTTGATGTCTGTAACCTCCTGATACTTGTTGCAGACGCATTCATATCCTTGATAAATGTTGATCATACTTGCATGAGAAAAACTAGCTTTCCGCAAAAATGCCAATTTAGCAGTAGTGCCTTGCATAATTATTCTGTTATCACCCTTGGGTTGCTTGCGAGTACATTCAAAGTACTCATTGGCTTGCCACTGGTTATTTTATTGGCCAGGCATGAAAGAACATGATATGATGAAGAATACTTCGGTGACGAACATGCGAGCTAGGATGCTTCCCAGTCAGAATGCATGTAGGGTTAAGGCAGATGGCATGGGTCCAAGTTATCGACAAAGATTTCCGCTGCGATGATACACTCAAGACTTGACCATAATGGTCCTACTTGTGTAAAATGGTATGTATGGATGTAAGACTCTTGTAATTCAGCTTCTGTGTGTTCAGTGAGCATTGATCTCTGGGATCACTGTACACGTGCACTCGGTGATCTCGACTTATGAGTCGGGGTCCCCACATGAACGAATACCGAATTCACATGATTACTTATGACAAGACTTCTCCCATGTCCTCAAGAACAAAAGTAACTACTCACACATCATATTCATGTCCAAGATCAGAGGGGTATTGAATAGCATAATGGATCTGAACATATAATCTTCCACCAAATAAACCAACTAGCATCAACTACAAGATGTAATCAACACTACTAGCAACCCACATGTACCAATCTGATGTTTTGATACAAAGATTGAATACAAGAGATGAACTAGGGTTTGAGATGAGATGGTGATGGTGAAGATGTTGATGAAGATTGGTCCTCCCACATTGAGAGGGTTGTTGGTGAGATGATGGCTTTGATTTCCCCCTCCCGGAGGGAAGTGTCCCCTACGGAATCACTCCGCTGGAGAGCAAAAGTTCTCCTGCCCAAGTTCCGCCTCGAGACGGCGACACTCCATCCTGAAAGTCCTCTGCTTATTTTTTCTAGGGTAAATGGGCCTATATACCAGAAGATGGGTATTAGAGGTTGGCCAGGGGCCCCATAAGGCCCTGGTGCCTCGTGGGCACCTAGGTGCCCCCTCGGGTACTTCTTTTCTCTAGTATTTTTATCTATTCCAAAATAAATCTTCGTGAAGTTTCATCTCATTTGGAGATATACATAATAGGTATCTCTGATATAGCTTTTTTAGGTCCAGAATTCAAGCTAGCGGGTGATGCATGTAATCTGTGTTGGTATTTCCTCGAAGAGGAGAGGATGATGCAGCACAACAAAGGTAAGTATTTCCCTCAGTTATGAAATCAAGATTATCAATCTAGTAGGAGAACCAAGCAACACTATGTAAACAACTCCTGCACACAAACAACAAATACTTGCAACCCAACGCGTAAGAGGGGTTGTCAATCCCCACACAATATTGAGATAGATTAAATTGTATATGTTTTGGTAAATAGATCTGGCAAAAACACACACAAAAATTAATGAAAAATCGTAGAAAGGTATTTTTGGTTTAATATGATAGGAAATAGACTCGGGGGCCCTAGTTTTCACTAGAGGTTTCTCTCAAGAAAATAGCATACAGTGGGTAAACAAATTACTATTGGGCAATTGACAGAAAAGCAAATAATTATGACGATATCCAAGGCAATGATCATGTATATAGGCATCACGTCCAAGATTAGTAGACGGAATCCTCCCTGCATCTACTACTATTACTCCACACATTGACCGCTATCCAGCATGCGTCTAGTGTATTAAGTTCATGGAAAAACGGAGTAATGCAATAAGAACGATGACATGATGTAGACAAGATAAACTCACGTATGAATAAATCCCATCTTGTTACCCTTAATAGCAACGATACATGTGTGTCATGTCTCTTTCTGTCACTGAGATTGAGCACTGCAAGATCGAATCCATCACAAAGCACCTCTTCCCATGGCAAGAAAAATCAATCTAGTTGGCCAAACCAAACCAAAATTTCGGAGAAGATATACGAGGCTATAACAATCATGCATTTAGAGTTCAAAGAAGACTCAAATAATATTCATAGATAGATCTGATCCTAAACTCACAATTCATCGGATCCCAACAAACACACCACAAAAAAGAGTTACATCAATCTCTAAGAACATCGAGGAGAACATTGTATTGAAGATAAAAATGTTGGGAAACATAGCATGCGATTTCAAAAAAATTCCTACATTCACACAAGATCTATCTAGGAGATGCATAGCAATGAGAGGGGAAGAGTTGTCTGCATATCCTTGTAGACCATAAGTGTAAGCATTTTAACAACATAGTTGATGTAGTCGAACTTCTTCTAGCTCCGACCGATGAAGCACCGAACGTACGACACCTTCGAGTTCTGAACACGTTCAGCTCGGTGACGTCCCTCGCCTTCTTGATCCAGCAAGTCATTGAGGTAGTAGATGAGTTCCGTCAGCATGGTGGTGTGGTGACGGTGATGGTGAAGTGATCCTCGCAGGGCTTCACCTAAGCACTACAAAAATATGATCGAGGGTGTAAACGGTGGAGGGGGGCGCCACACACGACTAGGCAATTTTCTGTTGTGTGCTAGGCGCCCCTCCTCATACACACACACACACACACACACACACACACACACACACACACACACACATATATATATATATATATATATATATATATGGGAGGGAGGGAGCAACAGCCATAGGAGGCGCCCAAGTAGGAGGAATCCTACTTGGAGTCCCTCC
Organism: Triticum aestivum; assembly: GCF_018294505.1. Classification (NCBI taxonomy): domain Eukaryota; kingdom Viridiplantae; phylum Streptophyta; class Magnoliopsida; order Poales; family Poaceae; genus Triticum; species Triticum aestivum. Next base: position 121,611,647 of record NC_057804.1, read on the forward strand.
CAAGCCGCACGCCCCCTGCCATATATAACCGAGGGGAAGGAAAGAGGGGGGAGAGGGAAGGAAGTAGGAATCCTAATCCACACTTTCCTTGCCCTTCCCTCTTTCCTTCTCGTCATCATAGGGTTGACCTCTATAGGGGCGCACCAGGGCTGGTGTGTTCCCTCACTTGGCCCATAAGGCCCATATCTTTGTCGGGGGTGCCCGAAACTCCTTTCCGGTGACCCGATAAGTACCAGGTACCCTCCGGAGCACATCCGGTGTCCGAATACCATCGTCCTATATATCAATATTTACCTCTCGACCATTTTGAGACTCCTCATCATGTCTGTGATCTCATCCGGGACTCCGAACAACATTTGGTCACCAAATCACATAACTCATAATACAATATTGTAATCGAACGTTAAACGCGCGGACCCTACGGGTTTGAGAACTATGTAGACATGAACGAGACACCTTTCCGATCAATAACCAATAGCGGAACCTGGATGCTCATATTGGCTCCTACATATTCTACAAAGATCTTTCTTGGTCGAACTGTTGTGACAACATACGTTATTCCCTTTGTCCATCGGTATGTTACTTGCTTGAGATTTGATCGTCGGTATCTTCATACCTAGTTCAATCTCGTTACCGGAAAGTCTCTTTACTCATTCCATAATACATCATCTTGTAACTAACTCATTATTCACTTTGCTTGCAAGGCTTCTTATGATGTGCATTACCGAGAGGGCCCAGAGATACCTCTCTGATACTCAGAGTGACAAATCCTAATCTCGATCTATGCCAACCCAACAAACACCTTCAGAGATACTTGTAGAGCACTTTATAATCACCCGGTTACGTTGTGACATTTGATAGCACACAAGGTATTCCTCCGGTATCCGGGAGGGTCATAATCTCATAGTCAAAGGAATATGTATATGACATGAAGAAAGCAGTAGCAATAAAACTGAATGATCAATATGCTAAACTAATGGATGGATCTTATCCATCACATCATTATCCTAATGATGTGATCTCGTTCATCAAATGACAACACATGTCCATGGTTAGGAAACTTAACCATCCTTGATTAACGAGCTAGTCTAGTAGAGGCTTACTAGGGACACGGTGTTTTGTTTGTGTATCCACACATGTATCAAGTTTCTAGTTAATACAATTCTAGCATGAATAATAAACATTTATCATGATATAAGGAAATATAAAATAACAACTTTATTATTGCCTCTAGGGCATATTTCCTTCAGTCTCCCACTTGCACTAGACTCAGTAATCTAGTTCACATCGCCATGTGATTTAACATCAATAGTTCACATCTTTATGTGATTAACACCCATAGTTCACATTGCGGTGTGAGCAACTCCCAAAGGGTTTACTAGAGTTAATAATCTAGTTCACATCGCTATGTGATTAACACCCAAAGAGTACTAAGGTGTAATGATGTTTTGCTTGTGAGAGAAGTTTAGTCAACGGGTCTGCCACATTCAGACCCGTATGTATTTTGCGAATTTCTATGTCTACAATGCTCTGCATGGATCTACTCTAGCTAATTGCTCCCACTTTCAATATGTATCCAGATTGAGACTTAGAGTCATCTGGATCAGTGTAAAAGCTTGCATTGACGTAACTTTTTACGACGAACTCTTTATCACCTTCATAACCGAGAAATATTTCCTTAGTACTCTAAGGATAAGTTTGACCGTTGTCCAGTGATCTACTCCGGGATCACTATTCACTACAGAAAAAGACACATCCATGACATTTGGGCCGAACGAAATTTTTTCTATCATACTTATGACAATTCTATGATGATAACTGTGACAAAACCGGGTATCATCATAGATGTGGTGGGCTCCTACTTCTATGACAAAAAATCATGACAGAAAATGGGTTTTTCGTCCTGCGCGGGCCGGAGACGCAGCTGCATGACATTCTTTGGGCCGTCCATGACGGAAAAAACTGTGGTAGAAGCGAGGGCGAGGAAAATATCGGGGTGTTCCCCGTTATGGTGGGTGGTCGGGGCCGAGCGATGCACAGAGGTTTGCGTGTTTCTCTCATACACGCACACATGTGGGTGTGAGGCATTGGGCTCTAACTGAACCCGAGCGAGGCGTTCACCTACTGAACCCGAGCGATTGCACTACAGGCTACGCGTTATTGAACCCGAGCTATCGATTGATGGCTGTTAACTGAACCCGATCAAGCGATTCCTTTGCTACTATTGCTAACTGAAGCCGGTCGATGCTGCCTCTGGATGAACAATGATCATTGTTGGGGGTGGATGAATAGTTCACGGTGGGGGTTGGATGAACAGGACCCTGTGGTAGTAGAGGTCGTTGCCGCTGGATGAACAGGGCCCCAATCGAGCCGGTTGGGGGTGGATGAACAGGACCACGTGGAGGGCTGGATGAATAGGACCCCGTGGAGGGCTGGTTTAACAGTAGCCAATGGAGGGCTGGATGAACAGTAGCCCATGCTGGGGTTGTTGAATAGGACCCGGTGGAGAGGGCTGGTTGAACAATAGCCGGTGGAGGAGCACGCGATGGAGGCTGGATGAACAGGAGCCCGTGGATGAACAATCGCAGGTGGAGGTTGGAGGAGGTCGACGATGGATGAACAATAGCCCGTGGAGGCTGGAGGAGGTCGACGGTGGAGATGAACAGTATCCTGTGGAGTCCCGTTTTGCGGTACGCCACACCCGTCCCGATGAACATGACCCCCGTTTCGACCGTAGCACTCCAACACAAGTCCATTTTCTCTGTTTTGCGGTACGCCACACCCCTCCCGATCAACAGGATCCCATTTCGACCGTGGTCGGTCGAACACAAGGCTGTTTCCTCCATTCTGCGGTACGCCAGGCCTCGTTTCCATCGGTTGTTCCATCCAAGCCCCCCCCCCCGATGAACACGACGACGCATTCCCTTCCGAACCAGCCGGTTGGCTCCCCATGAACACAATGACAACGCAGTTTCTCCATTCTGACCCAGCCATGTACACGAGCCCTGGCCGTACGTATGCACGAGTAGGCATTCAAGACCCCGCCTGTATGTACGTACGTGGCCGTATTTACTTTCTTGCACCCTGGCCGCTGTACGTACGTGTACATGCTATGTGCACGCTTCTACTACGACACATGCGTGCCTCTACATTGACCAGTATGTATGTACACGTTCGCGACCAGAATGACAACGATACGTGCGCTTCAACCAGGTGGGTCCCGACTGTCAGGCACGTCCTTGCGTGCGAAGATGTAGCTGGTGGGTCAAAGCAGTCAGGGGGGCGAATCATTTTTTGGCCGTAATATGGACACACTTCCTTGCATGCGAAGATGTAGCTGGTGGGTCCCAGCAGTCGGGGGGTGAATCATTTTTTTACCCGCAATATGGACGCACTTCCTTGTGTGCGAAGATGTAGCTGGTGGGTCCCAGCAGTCAGGGGGGAAACATTTTTTTCGCAAAATACGGTGGCCCGTCCAGTGGGTCCCTGCTGTTAGGTGGAGAAATCATTATTTTCCGCGTAATAAGGAGGCACTTCCTTGCTGCGGTTGTGGACCCAACTGTCAGCATCTCCGCGTACAGTACTCTTCCGATGGAAGTCGTTCCTTGACCACATTGACCACGCCGTGCCGAGAGCACCAGTGTGGTGGACGATGGCGAGGCCTAGGAAGGGGACGACGCAGAGCCGGGGAAGACGCGGCAGTGGATGCCCATGCGGAGAGGAGTACGAGGGTTCACTGGTTCGGCTTCAGTGTGAGGATGTCGTCGCCGCAGAATAACAAGGGGTCTGGGTGAGTGGAGGGATGGCCTAGCCAGCGGTGAGAGTAGTAGGGGGAGGTGAGGCCTCCGCGGCAGCATAGCCGGCCACGGGAGGCAGGAGCAGGCGGCACGAACGGCGCTGCTTTGGGCGGCTGGAGCAAGAAGACCAGAGGTTGAAGAAACACTACGGTCATTGGATGGACATTGTACGGTCATTGGAGCTAGAATCGTTCATATTGACTAAATTGACAAAGCCCTCCGTCCCCATCAACTTAGTAGGCCCACTAGTCAACCTCCCACTATGTTGGGTCCCAGCTAGCAGGGGGAGTATTCATTTTTTGTGGGTAATAAGGAGGCACTTCCTTGCATCCGAAGATATAGCTGGTGGGTCTGACCTGTCAGCGGGGGAACTTTTTTTGCGAAATACAGAGGCCCTTCCGGTGGGTCCCAGATGTCAGCTGGAGGAATCATTATTTTGCGTGTAATAAGGAGGCATTTCCTTGTGTGCGGCCGTGGACCCAGCTGTCAACCTCTCCACGTACAGTCCACGTCCGATGGAAGTCGTTCCTTGACCATGTTGACCATGCCGCGCCTAGAGCACCAGGGCGGTGGACGACGACGAGGCCTAGGAAGGGGACGACGACGAGCCGGGGAAGACGCGGCAGTGGATGCCCACGCGGAGAGGAGTACGAGGGTTCACTGGTTCGGCTTTGGTGTGAGGCTGCCAACGCCGCTGAATAACAGGGGGTGTGGGTGAGTGGAGGGATGGCCTGGGCAGCGGTGGTAGTAGTAGGGGGCGGTGAGGCCTCCGCGGTAGCACAACCGGCCACGGGAGGCAGGAGCAGGCGGCACGACCAGCGCTGCTTTGGGCAGCTGGAGCAAGAAGACCAGAGGTTGAAGAAGCACGACGACCGTTGGATGGACATAGTACGGTCATTGCAGCTAGAATTGTTTATATTAACTAAGTTGACAAACCCCTTGGTACGCGTCAACTTAGTAGGCCCACAGGTCAGCCTCCGAAACGGTGCACCCCAAATGTCAGGGGGAGGAATCATTTTTTGGGCGGCTGAAGCTAGAGTATCCGAGTTTCAAGAAGAAGCACGACATCCGTTGGATGGACATCCAACGGCCACTGCTACTAGAACCGTGTGTTGACTATAAGTTGACAAAGCCTTGCATACGCATCAACTTACTTTTTTTAGGGGACGAATCAACTTAGTAGGCCCCCAAGCGTGTCGCAGAGAACTTATAGCCCTTTGTGATTTGTAAGAATGTACAGGCCATTTTTGAATTCTAATAGAATTTACTATAGCCCATTTACAATTTGTTAAAAGTATAGCCCATTTTCTAGCTAGGACAACGATTAATAATTTCAACCAACCGTTCAAAATAGAATTCAATAAAATTTCCCAATTTTGATGGGATCCGAAATATTTTTATCCCGAAATTTCTAGTCAGATTAAATATAAATTTGTATTACGTAAAAATCCAACAAAACATTGCGCGTGCAACAATTAATGAAATTAAAATTTTCAAAATCCAAAAATAATATTTGATAAACTAATTACGTGTTTGGTGCATTTTTTTATAGTTACTGCCCATTTTTTAAATTACATCCCATTTATTTTTTTTCTTAAAGCCCATTTTCCTATTAAGCCTAATGCATCCCTCCTAGGAAAGATTTGCAGCCCAGCGGGGCGGAGAATAACAAGTTGACCTTGCCTGAGTATTCCTCAAAAAAAAGTATAGCTGGGCTAGCCACTTTCAGCTTGAAAAAAATTAATATCTGGGCTAGATATCTGGCCTGGGCTAGACGGGCCACATCCCGCCCAGTTAATGCCCTGCTTTCCTCTGAACAACAACAATGAAAACATCGCTCAAGAAAAACTCTGTAGTGCTCACACCTGAAAAACACAAATACTGCTCGAGCTGCTTGGTCCTAGCTGTCGGCCGCTACTTGTGCAATTCTCTAGTTTATATTGACTACATAGGTTGACAATGGTGTGGGACCGTGATGTCAGGAAACCATGAGGAAGCAAAAAAAAATATAGTTGTACATAATAAGGAGGCACTTGCGTACGTACTGCTATGGCCCTAGTGGGTCCCTACTGTCATCCAGTCAAAATAAAGTCATCTCCTGAATCCTCATGTTCATTGACCATGTTAACAATGCTTAGCGCCACGGCGAGTGCAACAACTCGAAGGACGGCGGAGAGGGCCTCGCGGGACCTATAGATGGTCTGATACAGCGCCCGTTGCTCATTCAGGAAGCCAGGATCATCGGACACCTATGAGCACCTTCGAGAGACTGGGACAACATGAAATGGTAAGGCCGCGCTTGGGAGCTCTGGTTTATTTCACACCTGTATTAAGATACAAGTTTAATTTACTCGTCATCGGAAACAACGCGTAAAATACAGGCGTAATGAAACCGAGGGCCCGAGGTCTGTAAGTAAAACCGGCGGGTTACGCGTGTAATTTGAGAGACCAGTGTATATTTTACTAGTCGAAATCGACCAACCAAGCGCTTTGCCCGAGACCATCTACTTTTATTTACAAGCATCAGTTTTACAAGCAGTTTTGGTTGGAAAACGACGATCCAATCACGGCCTAAGATGATGAGTTGGTCGGAAGATCATATGGTTTCACGTCTAACCTCCCTGACTTGTCGTATAGGCTATGAATGAAACATAAGACGATGAACTTCTTAAGCACAGAAACAACAAAAGAGGATGATCCTCTTAACAAGCAAATCAGTGGCATTAGATCAACATGCAAAAACAATACGAAGCATTATTCACAGGAGGCATAGTGAACAGCTCATGATGCCGCATGCCACAACATTCCAAGCTCAACTTTGCAATCAAACACACAAGGCATGGCATTACATAGACAATATTCAGAACAAAATCTTAAAATACCTTACATAAGGCAACATTCATGTGACTATGCATCTCAGCAGAGTAACTATTTACTTCTAAACTGAACACATGAATAGGAAAAAATGATCGACGCTGCTCACAGCAAAGGGCGTCCCACTCAAAAATATCAAATGCATGTCTTCTGGCTAACATCAATGAGCAAAATTTGACAAGGTTTTCCAATTCCAATATATTAAACTAATGTCTTCTTGCTAACATCAATATTTAAACTTTGACAAGCTTTTCCCATTCAAACTATGTAATGCCTATGATTGTGAAACGGGCAGGGTTTTTGATCAGTCCGGTGGCTCAAGGTGACGACGGATGATTAGAGAACTATTCAATGTATTGTGCATGATGAAGTATTATGGAGGACACAAACCATCTCAACATTTTGTGCAGTTTCACTAAAATCAAGCTGAGCATCCTGTGGATTTCGTATTTATATGCTACAAAAAACAAAGACACATCAGCACACACATGAATATTGGCCCCAGTGTCAACCCACCAATCGGTGGACTAACAAACTGAAAGTATGGTAAACAGATTACCATACCTAGATGCCCCATCATTGTTGCTTAGAATGACATTGACAGACTTGGAGTCCTGTCATGGCTTCTTGTACTTGTTTGGGCACTTTTTGCCCAGTGCACTCCACGTGTTGTAGATTTGCATATGCTCTCTGCAGACTAGTCATGTCACCAGCATCTACTAATACTCTGTAAAGCTTCTTGATCATTCCTTCTGGAATGTAGCACAAACAGTGACTGCTTCTTTCTGCAAAGTGGTACGACCAACTAGACCCAGTAATGCAGCAGTTTGCCTTAGACACATTGGCTCCTTTTGTGCAGTTCAACTAAAATCAAAGTCGGAATAAAACCTAGCTTTAATTTTGATATCCTTGTAACCAAAAATAGGTATAAGGGGAACAATTACTAAGAAATAACGGTTGATGACTTGTACTCCCAGAAGAAAAACATCTACTGATCTACCTTATCTTAATGGAAACAAAGCAGGAGAGTAGCAATTCTCCATCAGTGTGATTCTTTCATATTAACTCAGACATTTTCTTAACAATGCCTTGTTTCAACATGTATAAAGAACGACAAAGCAAAAAAGTACCATTCCTAAAACAATGCAACTGATTCATTTTAACAGAGACATTATCTTAACAATACCTTGGTTAAACATGTAGAAAGAACTATAAAGCAGGATAGTACCATTCCTAAAACAATGCGACTGATTCATTTTAACAGAGGCAAAAAAGGAATCAATTACTGGCCAATAAAGGAGGATGAAACATGGGGCCACAAAAATGGTAATCCTGCCAATCCCTAACAAGTGTTGCAGTTGTGAACTAAGATTCAGTAGTTAATTAATTCTCAGAGTGGCATTGCTTAATTTTACCAATGGCATTAGATTAAAAAAAGCATAAACAGTTCCAGGGGAGAGTGGGTGCAACAACAACATGTGCTTCCATCTACTTATAAAGGGGGTGATGCAGAGTTTTGTTGTAACAGAGAAACAAGCATCATATCTGGGTTGGAACAATTTTTGCTCACTTAATGGTAAAAGACAGTAGTTCAATAGCTTCAATCCAACATTTATCCAAAACAGTACCAATACAAATAGCACAACGTCTCAAAGCACACTGCAACATCATGTGGTTGAAAGTCGATACTGATCTCCTTTTGTGCAGTTCCACCAAAATTAAGCAAAGTCGCTGGTGTGACATTCAAGTTGAACTGCACAAAAATCTTAAAACATAAGTGTTTCGCGTAGCGAAGAAAAATGTCGCAATAGCAACAAGTTGAATAGATATCCCTGTTTTAATAGAGGCAAAAAAGGAATCAATTACTGGCAAATAAAGGAGGATGAAACATGCGGCCACAAAAATGGTAATTCGGCCAATCCCTAACAAGTGTTGCAGTTTTCAATTAATATTCAGTAGTTAATCCTGAGAGTGGCATTGCTTAATTTTACCAGCAGCATTAGATTGACAAAAAGCATAAATAGTTCCAGGGGAGAGTGGGCACAACACCACCATGTGCTTTCATCTACTTATAAAGGGGGTGATGCAGAATTTGTTGTAATAAAGCAACAAGCATCATGTCTGGGTTGGTACCATTTTTGTTCACTACTTAATGGAAAAGAGAGCAATACAACAGCTTCAGTTCAACATTTATTTAAAACAGTACCAATACAAGTAGCACAACATCTCAAAAGACACTGCATGATCATGTGGATGAAGGCAAGTACCAAACTTTCATGACGCACACAAGATCACCTACGAATCTGCCAACACAAATAGGAAATCCAATCTCGTTTTGTGCAGTTGCACTGAAATCAAGCAAAGTCGCTGGTGTGACATTTCTGGCCAATAAAGGAGGATGAAACAAAAGGTGACAAAAAGAAGCATCTAACTTATCTTGATGGAAAACAAAGTAGGACAGTAGCATTTCTAAAATGGTTGCATTGATTCATATTAACAGAGACATTCTCTTAAAATAACATTCGTTAAAAAAGTAATTTACTTTTAATAGTGAAATTGCTTCAATTTTCCAGCAGCATTCTTAGATTAACAACAGCAAATTGTATGGGACATGGGACATGGGACATGCCAGCACCATGTGCATCCACACGTATAAATGGGTGATGCAGAGTATGTAGCCAAGCAGCATATCTGCATTGGTCCCATATTTGTTCTCTTTGAACCTTTTTCCTATGTGAGGGCAGCAAATCTAGTCCTACACAAACTACCCGACCCCCCAGTTTCTTTCACTTTTCAACAAAGAGATCGGTTCCTTACAGATGTGTGTACTAGGTTACCCCCTTTTTCCCTTTTCGACCAACAAAGCGGCTGGATAGCCAGTCTATACTACTTTCCCTCCCTCCTTTCGTCATTGAACCATGTCCTAGATTCATGCTCCACCCCACCGCACCCTTCTTTCCTCTTTGAACCAAGACCTAGATTTGAGTACAGAATCGAAAAAGATCCTCATGCAGCTAGAGTAATGACGGTTTCAAAGAATCTTATACCTTAGGGTCGTCGGGATGTGGCAAGGCGTGCGGAGGGAGGCCGGATCTGCCCACACTACATACGATAGCAAGGAAGAAGGGGTCGATGGCCCTCCCGCACAGGCGCTGGGTGAAAGTGAGCAGTGCAGCCGGTAGTGGATTGCCTCCCTCGCCGAAGGCGATAGAGTGAATGTTGCACCTCCTCCCCTTCCCGGTGCGACGGGATCTGGACGCCTCCTTCACCAGTTGTGGGGGGAAGGGGAGAGAGACAAGAGGTCAATGCAGTCTTGTTTAGATCAGGTGAAGAGGGTGAGAGACCGTGAATATAGCAAACCCTAGCAAAGGAACGCTGAGCCTCCATCGTATATATATATATATATATATATATATATATATATATGTGTGTGTGTGTGTGTGTGTGTGTGTGTGTGTGTGTGTGTGTGTAGTGCAGCGAGAGTGTGGAGAGTGCAAACGCTAGCGAACAAGCGTTGAGGATCCAACTTATATAGTACTACATATATACTATAGTACGGACTAAGCTCCAGTGCCTTAACTACACCTGCTTTTGGCTGTATGATAGGTGGGCCAGCCACATTCTGGGCCCACCTGTCATAAACCCAAAGGCAGGTACACTAAGTAAATGAAGCTGCGTCCATATAGTACTCGTGTATAGGAGTAATATATAGTGGAGTGGTTTTCTTATTCTCTCCATAACAATCATTTTAAATCGTGTAAGTACAAAACAAAACTCTTTATTTAGCATACCAATGAAGAAAACTACTAATTCCGATGAACTAACGATCCACGCATCTTGGTCGCACTTCCTGTCCTTCACGTGTGGTACACTACCCTCCCTTAAGTGAACAACCACACATGCACCAAATTATCGGAAACGTGTGAGAGTGTGTACAAATAAAGAATTTTTATTTCACTTATCGGAAAGGTTTGAGAGTATGTACAGTTTTCCCTCTCTCAATAATTATGGTTTGTTGTGTTCGGCCAAAACTTGGTCAAACTTTACAAAGTTTGACTTCAGTCAAGCGGAGTAAATAAAAATGCAGGGCTACTACGTCCATCCGGGTTTTTAGTCCACACCATTTTTAAATCAAAGTTAATAGCTGGACAAATAAAATTACAGGGGAGCTGAAGACAAAGTTGTGAGAAGGCTTAGAAATCAATACAAAACTTATGCTCTTAGTACCAACGTCGATCCTTCTTCAAGGAAACATTTGGTTCATAGCCAATTGTGTGATAAAATTGCACCAATGTGAAAGACGGCTGCGTCTCCAACGCAACCAAGGTGAACTGGTGAAGGATATCATCTTTGTGGGTAACAAGCAAAGAGCACTGATGGAAGACAACTTGTTTTTCATTGAAAATCGATCAGCTTCACCAGCCGATGCAACCATGAGGCGCAACCATGAGCATCGATAGGTCATCGTGGTGATGCATCATCCATTCGGCATCAAATTTGGGTGAGGCACCTATGAAGTTCGACCAATCACTACTGCAGGATGCTGCTAACGCGACACTACGATCAGAGACCCTTCGAGAAACTGTGTGCGATGTAATAAGCGCAAACGGTGGTGTCAGAGAACCGTCTAAAATGTCCAAAACGTTTGCGATGATGGATGCATCAAACACGGTTCAGATTTTAGTTGCGTGTGCGATGCATGGCATACGGTTCAGTTCAATTAACTGTTTGCGATGAGGAGTAACAAAAGAAACAGGCAGCCAGATGAAGGTGTGTGCTATATATAGCATACGGTTCACTCGGATGAACTGTTTGTGATTAGGAAACACAAAAGAAACGGTCAGCCAGATCAAGGTGTATGCGATATACAACATACGGTTTACTCGGATGAACTATTTGTTATTAGGCAACACAAAAGAAACGGTCATCCAGATGAAGGTGTGTGCGATATACATCATACGGTTCACTCGGATGAACTGTTTTGTGATTAGGCAACACAAAAGAAACGGTCAGCCAGATCAAGGTGTGTGCGATATACGCATGCGGTTCACTCGGCCCTTGTCGTCAATGTGTGACCGGTGTGGCAACCGTTCGCTCTCCACTTCCCCAGGCGCCTCTTCGTGTACCATGGCAACCGTCCACCGCCTCTTCACCTTTCCATCTCGATTTGGAACTCCTGTCGCACGCTCTTCCTCCCTCTAGTTGCCTTCACCCTTCCTTCTACCATTGTTCGATCATCTTCTTCATGGAGGGAACAGGCCAAAAACGACCCCGTTATTCTTGTCCCGATCTGAAAGATGACGTGGTGGAGGAACTCATTGATCGGTGCGACGTCATCACCTCGGCTAGCATGACAGGTTCGTTCAAGACCATTCTCGACTCAACTCATAACATCATTACAAGGAACCCAAGGGTCCAGCAGCGCTTTGATCTCCCATATCTTCTTCACCGTGACCCTACTGACTGGCGCGGGGACGAGGGAAGCCTCGCCTTGTGCAAGTTGATGCCCCTTTATAATGATACGTATGATGTTAAGATACCATCACTTGAGGGCAAGGCTTGGGCAGGCGCAAATGGAGATGGGGTTGTTTATATTGGGTACAACTGCGAGTGGGAACTTGTGAATGTGTACACTCATCACTGGGTTCCACTTCCAAAAATCTCAGACAACTGCCCAGAGGTTGAGTACACCGGTATTCTACGTGAGTTCAAATACGATCATGGTGACTGTCGTTTACGGAAGATAGCAATTTGTCGACTTCCCAACCGCTCTTTGGATTACACGAACAATGAAGTTGTTGCTATCTTCGACAAGCTTGTTGCCGTCCTTAGTTCCACGCCTCGATGGATATTGCTCAAAAATCAATTTCCGTACACGGATGAGTACTGTGATGCAATTCAATACGAGGGTATTGTGTTTGCTGCCACCACTCGTGGCACTGTTTTTGCATGGAATCCTGATGCTTTTGGTATGTTTGTCTTCCACCTTAATTATAATTGTTTCATCCACATGCATGCGGGTTAGCTAGTTTCCCTTTACTAATTAAACTTCTTGTGTTTCCAAGGTCCTATGAACATTCCACCACCTATACTTGAAAAAATTTATAACCAAGGGGGAGATGACGATGTTGATGATCACGAGCAGGAGGATGAGTAGGACCCATATACTCAGTGGCGCCTGGCAACTTATTCCGATGGATCACCTCTTCTTGTCTGTATACATGGCACTGCTGATGTTACTAAGGAAGCAGGTGTTGTCTCGCATGGTCGCACTCACCAGACCTATTCCAACATCCATTGCAGGGTATTCGGGATGGATACTGGTGTACTAGCGCCAACACCTTCTCCCTGGTTCAGTATTGAAAATCTTGGAGGAAAGTCACCCTTCCTTGGACAAAACTATCCAATGATGGTGGAAGGCGATCCAATTGCTGTTGATAGAACGTTACTAACATTTATGAGAAGCAACTATATCTATACCTCGAACATTGCTATGCTTCCCTACGTCCCAATATGGGTCCTGACATAGGCCGCTTCAGCCTGGATGATCAGTCCTGCGTTGGTCTCGAGATTGACAGTAGCTGGCCCTTCCCAGAGAATCACTTCTGGTTCAAAGCAAGCGTTTCCAACGCCGACGAGTGGTTGAGCTGAAGTTCATTTCATCGCTTTGTTATTTGTTGTGTGAGAAAAACTTTACTAGAATGTTTTGTTGGAAATGATCTATAATCCAACGTGTATCCTCGTTGTCGTTGTGGGTTGATGACTTGTTGTATGTAATCGATGGTACATTTGCATATGCGTCCATCAACTCACGCCTGCTAGTGGTGTCCATATGAACAGTGCTAGTGATTTTAGTTGCAAAAATTAGATAGTGCTAGTGATTTTTAGCTGCATATTTTGACAAATCGCACTGTTACAAGGTCGACAAATGGCAATGTTACTAGATAAACAAATGTCAATCTTTCCAGTTTGACTAATGGCAACATACCCAAAATGACATGTATGCAAATCTTAGCCAATTGTTTGTACGTGGTTGCACACGGGTCATGCAAAACAACCGTTTGCATTGAAGGGATGCAGAAATCCTGCTCGGCACATTTTCCCTTGGCTTCCTGGGGAAGCTATCTGTTTTCATATGGGTGTTCTAACTAAAACGTTTGCGACGAGTGTTTCATATTTAAAAACCATTGACGTTTTTTTCAAAAGAAAATTGTTTGATAAGTCAGTACATTAAGAGAGAAAAAGGCAAGTTCGTTCAAACCATATCTTTCATCCAGTCACACTGTGAATTTATATTCATATGATCAAGAATTCAAGATACAGTATTAAACCCCAAAAAAACTATTTCTGACGGCGGCGGAGGCAGCGTGCCGCGCCGTCGTTGTCGTCCTCTGGGACGCCGTTGTTGAAGTCTTCAAGGCAGCACAAAATGTTCTTCACTTGTAAATCAAACATCATGTCATCGCGCGTTCGACGGGCGGGGCGCGGGAGAATGGCAACTGGCGCCGCTGAGAGGTAGCGGTCGACGGTAGTGTCCCATGGAGTCAAAGGGCTCGCTTCCGAGTGAGCCTGTGCAGCGTACGGCTCGCACGCTTCCCGATGAGCCTGCGCATTGGAGGACAGCTTGCACGCCTCTCGGTCAGCGTGCACACCAGACTGCGCTCACACGCCTCCCGTTCAGTCAAGGTCAAGCAGTTGTCCGCACGGCACCTCCTATAGCCATTAAAACCAAGACATGTGGCGTCACATGAATGGTTAATAGAACGCACACGGTTTGAATTATACAAACGTTTGAGATATTAAAGTGGTAGCTATTTTTTCAAAATGAGTTTGTTGGTTGTCATTATTCGAGTGCGCCTTCTCTCAAAATGGACACGAAAAATGCCATAGCATGTCGGGTGCCATTCCATGATAGCATGCCAAGTTTTATGAATTTTAGATGAGTTATGGATTTACTAGAATTTAAAAACCAGGCATCTCAATGTTTTGCCGGCAATCAACGTTGCACTGGTGTTTGAAATTCATTCTCATTTCTTGCATGGGACCTAAGCATGCACCCAAGGACACAAATTTGATTTTTCAATCAATTTATATGCACTAGAGCATGTGCATGTGGTTCAAATTACCACGGCATGTTGATGCCGCTCCATGATAGCATGCCAAGTTTCATGAATTTTAGACGAGTTTTGGATTTACTAGAATTTAGAAACCAGACATCTCAACGTTTTGCCGGCAATCAACAATGCCCTGGTGTTTGAATTTCATTCCCATCTCTTGCATGGGACCTACAAATTTACCCAAGGACACATATTAGATTCTTCAACTAACTTTAGTGCATTGGAGCATGTGCTTGTAGTTCAAATTTGAATTATGCACATAAAATGCCTAGAAAACCCAGTTAATGCATAAAAATATCCAAACAAACCCTGGAAAACACAAAAATTGACACAACACTCCTGTTGTTCTATGTTGACACTAGAAATTTTTTGAAAGCAATAAGATGCAATGGATATTGTTTCGTCCCCAAAGGTGGAACGTTCCCTACCGAAAACCATCATGCTTGTTGTGAGAAAGTCTGGTTTGTGAGAAGCTTATACCCGAACCTGCCCCAAATGGGACAATTTTTTTACCATGGTATGTTGATGCTGCTCTATGATAGCATGCCAAGTTTCATGAATTTCAGACGAGTTTTGGATTTAGTAGAATTTAAACACCAGGTATCTCAACGTTTTTCCGGCAATCAACAATGCCCTGGCGTTTGAATTTCATTTCTGTCTCCTGCATGGGACCTAAGCATGCACCCAAGGATACACATGTGATTTTTCAACCACCTTTGGTGCATTGGAGCATGTGCGTGTAGTTCAAATTTGAATTATGCACATAAAATGCCTAGAAAACCCATTTAATGCATACAAATGTCCAAACGAACCCCAAAAAATCACAAAATTTAACACAACACTCATGTTTCCATGTTGTCACTAGAAAAAGAATTGAAATCAAGAAGAGGCAACGAATATCATTTTGTCCAGAAAGGTGAAATGTTCCCTACCGTAACCATGAGGCTTGTTGTCAGAAGCTCTGGTTTTTGAGAAGCTTATATACCCCAACCTGCCCCAAATGGGACAATATTTTACCACTGCACGTTGATGCCGTTCCATGCTAGCATGTCAAGGTTCATAAATTTCAGACGCGTTTTCGATTTACTAGAAATTAAAAACCAAGTATCTCAATGTTAGCGGCTGAGCGACGGTGGCAAGGTGTTTGACATTCATCCTCATTTCTTGCATGGGACTTAAGCATGTAACCAAGGACACACATTCCAATTCTGAGCCACTTTATATGCACTGGAGCATGTGCATGTAGTTCAAATTTGAATTATGCACATGAATGCATAGAAAACTCAGTTTATGTATAAAAATGTCCAAGCTAACCCCGAAAACTCCCAAAAAATGACACAACACTCGTGTTGTTCTATGTTGACATGAGAAAATTTTAGAAAGGAAGAAGAGGCAACATATATCATTTGTCCACCAAGGTGGCACGTTCCCTACCAAAACCATCTGGCTTGTTGTGAGCGAAGCTCCGGTTTGCGAGAAGCTTATACCCAAACCTGGCCCAAATGGGAAAATATTTTTAACACGACATGTCGATGTTGTTCCATGATATCATGTCAAGTTTCATGAATTTCAGTCGAGTTTTTGATTTACTATAATTTTAAAACCATGTATCTCAATGTTAGCGGTTGAGCGACAATGTCAAGGTGTTTGACATTCATTCTCATTTCTTGTATGTGACCTAAGCTTGCAACCAAGGAAAAGCATTTGATTTTGTAACCCGTTTTTAGGGACTGGAGCATGTGCTTTAATTTTGAATTGTGCACCTGAAATTGCTAGAAAACCAATTTAATGTATAAAATTTCCAAACGAACCCTGAATAATTCCAATTTTTATGACACACCTATAGTTGCATGTTCACTGCAGATAAAAGGTCTAGCAATTTAAACACCGTCCATTGCTGCTGTGACCCCATTATGTAATTCAAATCAAAATAAAAAATCAAGTAGATCCCACACAGTTTATTGTCACCAACCGTGTGAGATGCAGTACAAAATATCTTGGAGCACCGTCGGTGTATAGTACGCCTATGGCTTACGCGAGAAAGTGCATCGGCTACAGTCCACAGCCGGCGTGTCAAGCACACTAGCTCGCTCCCCAAATACCCCCTCCTCTGCATCCCTCGCAATCTCAAAAATATCTGCTCACCCTTATCCAAATTTGCAGTAACCCCGCCTTGTTACTCCCGCCTAGTAAAATTTCAGTTGCCGCGGTATTTCCCCAAACACCACCTTAACCCCCCCCCCCACACACACCACACACTCCACAAAACCTGCGCTCATCGACACATGGCCGGCAAGGTGTCCCCGTCGTCCTTCGCGGGCTCTTTGTCGATCCTCTGTCGCCAGTCCCCTTATCCGCCAGCCGCCGCGCCCCCATGCTGGTTCAAGGACTACCCCGTCCTCTCTCGGACCAGGCAGCTGACGAGGTCCTACCTTGCGGTTCGGTAGCGGCGGTGAGGGACGTGGATCGCTGATATTATAGATCGGGAGACCCACACCCGCCGGTGGCTCAGTAGCTTCCACACGGCCTAGCTCGCGGCCATGGAGTACGACCGCTGGCAGGTCCTCTACCACGCCGCCGCGGCTAGGCTCAATTTCCCCTTTGGCACACGTCTAGTCCACCTCGTTCCACCGGAGCCAGGGGTGGTGAGCTCGCTATGGCGCGGGAGGACCATGAGGCGTGGGAGCGCCTCAAGGCCGAGGTCGCCAACGAGGCCTACATGCAAGGGCTCCGCCGGCAGCACCCGGAGCTCATGGAGGCGGAGCGGGCGATCTTTGCCGGTGCGGAGGGTGGTGAGGTTATCGTGCTCTCCTCCGATGGCGAGGTCAAAGGCGGCAAGGACGGCGGCATGGATGGCGGCAAGACTATCGCGCTCCCCTCTGATGACGAGGTCGAAGGCGGCAAGGACGGCGGCGAGGTTATCACGCTCTCCTCTGATGACGAGGTCGAAGGCGGCAAGGACGGTGGCACGGAGAGCATCCAGGTGGGCGGCGAGGACGAGGAGATCGATATCGATGAGTGGAGGAGTGCCTTCCCTAACGACCCCGATGACGGCACCGGCCCGGAACCGGCTCATGGCACACCGTACCTGACGAGGAAGGATTGGTTCGACCTCTACTTCGACCGAAAGTAGTTTAGCTTAGTTTAAATTTATGTTTTATGTTCGGTTGTGCAAAACAATCTATGTTTATGTTTGAATGCATGCTACTTTTGGTTGAACCTGCTTTGAACTTGATCAAATTGAAGTTTACAACATTAAGTTTAGGCGATCGACTAGAAACGGCCAAAAATTGCTGGAGTATATATATATATATATATCCACTAATTGTTTTAGTCCTTTAACTTTTAAAGGATCGGCTAGAGATGGCCTTATGCCTTGTTTATTTCAGTTCTTCACATTGTGATGCTCTATATGTGCAACTATTTGCCGTGCAATTCAATTTCATCAATAGCAGTTTCAATAATACCACTATGATTTACGATATTTGGTTGCTGTTAAGGATATTGTAGTTAACATGCCTTTTCATTTTTTTAACAATAAGTGGTGTACTTTAGACCTGTACAATACCAGTTTGAATGACTATTTGCTTGTTTATAAATGTTATGCCTCATGCAATTAACACACCTTTCCACTTCTTGTTTTGTTTAACTAGCGTGCTTAAGCCTGCACATTGAAGCTATCATTTGTAGATTATGTTATCTACCATTGATATATTTGGTTGATGTTTAGCCTGTTGTGCTTAACATGCGTTTATATGTACTCATACAAGAAAAATTGAGAACACTGCTGTTTTTTCCATCGAGGTTAGTTTCATCGCATTGCTTATATGTACTCACTGCTCAGGGTCTCGGTAGCTGGTACCATATAGCCTGGGGGCTGATAAGGGATTAATCGTTGAATCGGGCATTTCACTGAATATATCTGTAACCCATTTATCAGTAGGTTAACTAGGCCATATTTAATATATTTGAGGCTACATAGCAACATACATTGTAATGAATGACTAAATATGCAATCCCTGGCTACATAACAACAAGGAAGAGTGTTACCTTAATGTTCTGATGATGTCTAGATATACGTGTATAAAATCTTATATAATGGGATGGAGGGAGTGTTGTACTACATCATTTTGCAATTGTTGTTTATCTTCTAATATTAACTTGGTGCTTTTAGGTACACATGTTGTCGTGGTGGGCGCACGTCAGATGCCAAGGGATGGCTAAAGAGAGGAGGAGGCTCGAGGGCGTTGGTGAGCTCCAGAGGCGAGGTTGGCATGAGCGGGCGCGGGACGCCGGACATACCCAGGTTCGGGGCTCTCCAGAGAGATAATACCCCTAGTCCTGCCGAGTGTAGTTGGATGTTCGATAGTACAATGTTTCTCCTAGAGCTGTATGGGAGAGGAAGGAAGCTGGCCAAGGCTTGGGATGCTCCTTCTCTCTGGTGCGCTGTTCTGGTGGCTAGGTCTATGCTTACTTGCCTTTCTCTCGTTACATGCCGCTATGATCGCGGGCTCCTGGGGGGTTTTATAGACCAACCCCCCAGGGGTTCAATGGTAATGTTATAAGTCGGTGGGTCCAGATTGTTGGTGTCCGGGGACCCGGGCTGGGTCCTGCTGAGGGTTTGTGGTTTGCAGGGTTCCCCTAGGTGTAGGCCCCGCATGCCTAGGGGGACTGTGCGCCGTCTTGTAGATCATCAGGGCATGGCCGAGTCAAGTTGTGTACACTGGCTCTCAGTCAGGTTGCCGCTTGCTGTCATCAGCGATGAGGGCGGGGGCACTATAGCCACGCCGGCCCTGGTCAGCGGGTAGGTGAGGGGCACTGTTGCCACGCTCCGGCTGACCAGAGGCATGGGCAGGGCACTGTTGCCTTGGTCATCGGTGATTGAATACTCATCCCATCGTACGGCCTGGATGGGACGGGAGCTGACCCGTGGCTGGATTGCGAAGCACGCCACGGGTGGAGCTGGCTTGTCGAGCAAGCTTTGGTCGTGCCGAGTTCGGCTGGCTTGCGCTAGTTGTTGAGGCCGAGTCGACGCATCCCTGCCGGGTCGGAGATCTTGGCTGGGTTGCGGGGCTTAGCTGGGTCGAGCGACCCGACCAAGCGCATGCCGGTTTGAGGGGTGGTGCTGGCCCCGTTGTTTTTGAAGAGGATCCGGGTTCCGTTGCCTGCCCGGGGTTCATCCCCAGACAGTAGTCCCCAAAGCTATGAAGGTCCGCCGTCTTCGGATGAGTGGGCCTTCACAGTTTCCCCCTTGAGCAAGGCGGATTCTGTGAGCGCCGGGTCCGGCAACACCCGCTGTGTGCCAGTTTTCTCGGAAACCGGATCGCGACATCCCGGCTGTGGCGGGAACCGAGGAGTCCGTCGAATCTTGGGGCAATCCCTCGTGCTTCGCGCGGGCGCCATGTGGTTCCCGAAAGTCGGAGGGGCCTGACAGGCCACGTGCGTGACGGGACTGGGCGACGGGCTGGGGCCCGCGCCGCGCGCCCTTGGCCCACGCGTGCGGATTTATTGCGGCGCCCGGGGGCCGGTTGCTCTTCCCCGAGCAGTTACTGCGTGTGTACGTGCACACTTATCGCAGGGTAGTGGAAAGGGCGCGTGCAGACGTTCCCACTTCCCCACGTTCAAACCGAGGGTTATAAATCGGGGGGCAGGGGGGCAGCGGACATCATTCTCGCTCGCGCCCTCCTGCCCTTTTGCTCTTGCTCTGCTCTTTGCAACCGACGCACTACGACGCCCGCTGCCCCGAGCAGAATTTCTCCGTCGTCCATCTTATTTCTCCTTCCCTTTCTTTCGTCCATGGTGCTGCCGTCGGGCTCCTTGATGGGTTTGAAGGTCACCACCGAGGACATCACCCAACTTCGGGCGTCACGACGCTTGCTGCGGGAGACGAATGTCGGCGTCCATCTACCGCGTGACGAGCAGAGGGCTCGGCCCGAGGATCAGGAGCGCGTGGTCTTCCTCACGCACTTTGAGCAAGGGTTTGGGTTGCTGGCGAGCACCTTCTTCCGCACCTTCCTAGAGTTCTTCGGGCTCCAGCTACATCATCTTGGCATCGGCGCCATTGTCTAGCTCCCCGGCTTCGTCAACCTCTGCGAGGGGACCTAGGTGTCGAGCCCACGATCGACCTCTGGGTGTGCTTCTTCTCCCTGAAGCAGCAGGGCCCGTCGGCCGGAGAGTTTGCCGACTGCGGCGCCGCCGTCATCTCGAAGCGGTCGGGGGCGGATTTCCCCAAGATCTCGCTGGAGGATTCTGCCAATAAATGGCAGAACTCCTTCTTCTACGTCCGCAACTTGGGTGCGGACCGCATCAACCTTCTGGCCTTCGCCATCGTGCCGCCGCGGGCGAAGACGAACTGGGGCTACTCGCCCAGGCGCCCGTCGCAGGAGATTGTCAATCTCTGCGAGCTGATGACGGTGATGAGGACGCAGGAGGGGCTCACCGGCACTGACCTCATCGTCGCGTTCATCATGCGTCGGGTCCTCCCGCTGTAGAGGCGCTCATGCCTCATCGGAGAAATGGTCGGCCTTCAAGACCCCAACCGCATGGGGTCGATGCGGCTGACTGCGGAGCAGATCGTGCACGGCGTGAACGACATCTCCAAGGCCAACCTTGGGGAGGACAGGCGGTTCGGCAAGGTGCCGTACAGCGAGTCGAACCCGGCGCCCGCAGGTGAGTGTCTGGTCGTCTTACTTTGCTGCTGCGCACCTTCTCATCCGTTCGGACGAGACACTGGAGGTGCTTCTGAACGCGATCCGGCATCCTTATGCCCGGTCTCCATCGCAGGTGGTGCCGGTGGCACCAGAGGAGCTCGCGGCCCACGGCGGGGAGGAGGCCGAGTCTGATGTCGGCGCTCGGCGTCGCGCGGGTAAGTCTTGTATTTTCTTCATGTGTCTTGAATTGCTAACCGCGACATGGAACGGGCGATGCTGACGCCAGTTGTTGGTGCAGTGGCGTTGGGCGGGGGAGGCGGCGATGCGGGCGGAGCCGGGTCCTCGCATGGGGCAGCACCGAGCCGCCCGCATGGGAAAGACAGCGACGCGCCGCGACCCCGGGCCATGAAGCACACGGCGGACCCGGCCGGGGTCGGGAGGCCAGCCAAGAGGAAGCGCGACGGCGGGCACAGGAGGAAATCCCGGTCCCGGTCTTGTCAGGGTAAGCTTCATCTCCCGTACGCATCCGGATCATTGAGCTGGTGGCGTTTCTTTTTGGCTCATTCTGTCTTCTTCTTCAGATCGCCAATCGCGCTGGCGAGGGCGGCGGCGGACGCCGCGGCCGCTCAAGGAGCCGCATTCCGCAGGAGCTGGTCCGACCTTGCTGACCAGGCCGAGGTGGAGGGACGGGCCGACTCGGACCTCGGCCAGGACCCGAACGACGCCGAAGCCTTGGCCTAGCGGGACAGGAACAGGGCCGAGGCGGAGGTGGAGGCGACATCGGTCCGTGCTTGGACCGACGTGGCGGCGGCATGGGCGTGAGCCGGCCTGGTGCGAGATGCCGGAGGGCACGGTTGTGGCGGCGACGGTCTTTGAGCCGGTGTCGGTAAGGGAGCACGGCCGTGGAGGCCGGACTGAGGTGGTGATCCTCGACCGGGAGGTCATGGAGGTGGGGGATGATACCCCACCACGGGCCGACGTGGTCGAGCGAGCGAGGGCTGATGGTGGTGGAGGCGGCACCGTCTTGGAAGAGGTGCTACGGGCGGCGGTGCCAGAGGCGCCGCCGGTTTTGGAGGAGGCACTGCTACATCTTGAGCTTGCGTTGGTTTTCCTTGAAGAGGAAAGGGTGATGCAGCAATAGTAGCGTAAGTATTTCCCTCAGTTTTTGAGAACCAAGGTATCAATCCAGTAGGAGGCTCCTCAAAAGTCCCACGCTCCTACACAAACAAACAAAGAACTCGCAACCAACGCAATAAAGGGGTTGTCAATACCTTCACGGCCACTTGCGAAAGTGAGATCTGATAGAGATAGTATGATAAGATAAAAATATTTTTGGTATTTTATAATATAGATGCAAAAAGTATAGATGAAAATAAAAGTAGATTGAAAGCAAATAAGATAAAAGATAGACCCGGGGGCCATAGGTTTCACTAGAGGCTTCTCTCAAGATAGCATAAGTATTACGGTGGGTGAACAAATTACTGTCAAGCACTTGGTAGAAAAGCAAATAGTTATGAGATTATTTAGGCATGATCATGTATATAGGAATCACGTCTGTGACAAGTAGACCGACTCCTGCCTGCATCTACTACTATTACTCCACACATCGACCAACTCCTGCCTGCATCCAGAGTATTAAGTTCATAAAGAACAGAGTAACGCATTAAGCAAGATGACATGATGTAGAGGGATAAACTCATGAATTATGATATAAGCCCCATCTTTTTATCCTCGATGGCAACAATACAATACGTGCCTTGCAACCCTTTCTGTCACTGGGTAAGGACACCGCAAGATTGAACCCAAAGCTAAGAACTTCTCCCATGGCAAGAAAGATCAATCTAGTAGGCCAAACCAAACTGATAATTCGAACAGACTTGCAAAGATAACTCAATCATACATAAAATAATTCAGAGGAGATTCAAATATTATTCATAGATAAACTTGATCATAAACCCACAATTCATCGGATCTCGACAAACACACCACAAAAAGAGTTTACATCAAATAGATCTCCACAAGAGAGGGGGAGAACATTGTATTGAGATCCAAAAAGAGAGAAGAAGCCAACTAGCTAATAACTATGGACCCGAAGGTCTGTGGTAAAGTACTCACAACTCATCGGAAGGGCTATGGTCTTGATGTAGAAGCCCTCCATGGTCGATTCCCCCTCCGGCAGAGCGCCGGCGAAGGCTCCAAGATGGGATCTCGCGGATACAGAAGGTTACGGCGGTGGAAATTGTGTTTCGGGTGCTCCCTGGATGTTTTCGGGGTACATAGGCTTATATAGGAGGAAGAAGTACGTTGGTGACCGTCCGAGGGGCCCA
This sequence comes from Triticum aestivum, assembly GCF_018294505.1. Lineage (NCBI taxonomy): Eukaryota > Viridiplantae > Streptophyta > Magnoliopsida > Poales > Poaceae > Triticum > Triticum aestivum. Next base: position 121,635,412 of record NC_057804.1, read on the forward strand.
CGAGACAGGGGGGCGCGCCTTATAGGGGTGGGCGCGCCCTACCCTCTCGTGGCCGCCTCGGCTGCTTCTTGCCTTGCACTCCAAGTCCTCTGGATCACGTTCGTTCCAAAAATCACGCTCCTGAAGGTTTCATTCCATTTGGACTCCGTTTGATATTCCTTTTCTTCGAAATACCGAAATAGGCAAAAAAACAGCAATACGGGCTGGGCCTCCGGTTAGTAGGTTAGTCCCAAAAATGATATAAATGTGTAAAATAAAGCCCATAAACATCCAAAAGGGGTAATATAATAGCATGTAACAATAAAAAATTATAGATACGTTGGAGACGTATCAAGCACCCAAGCTTAATTACTGCTCGTCCTCGAGTAGGTAAATGATAAAAACGGATTTTTGATGTGGAATGCTACCTAGCATAATTCTCAATGTAATTTCCTTTATTGTGGCATGAATGTTCAGATCCAAATGATTCAAAATAAAAGTTCATATTGATAAAATAAATAGTAATACTTCAAGCATACTAATCAAAGGAATCATGTCTTCTCAAAATAACATGGCAAAAGAAAGTTCATCCCTACAAAATCATATAGTTAGGCTATGCTTCATTTTCATCACACAAAGATGTTCCCAACTTCTATACCCCCGATGACAAGCCAAGTAATTGTTTCATACTTAAATAATCTCAAACTTTTTCAACCTTTACGCAATACATGAGCGTGAGCCATGGATATAGCACTATGGGTGGAATAGAATATGATGATGGGGATTGTGTGGAGAAGACAAAAAAGGAGAAAGTCTCACATTGACGAGGATAATCAACAGGCTATGGAGATGCCCATAAATTGATGTCAACATGAGGAGTAGGGATTGCGATGCAACGGATGCACTAGAGCTATAAATGAATGCTCAACAAAAGGAAACTAGTGGGTGTGCATCCAACTTGCTTGCTCACGTAGACCTAGGGCATTTGAGGAAGCCCATCGTAGGAATATACAAGCCAAGTTCTATAATGAAAAATTCCCACTAGTATGAAAAAGACAACCTATGAGACTCACTATATGAAAAACATGGTGCTACTTTGAAGCACAAGATATGAGACTCACTACATGAAGAACAAGGTGCTACTTTGAAGCACAAGTGTGGAAAAAGAGATAGTAACATTGCCCTTTTTCTTTTTTTTCTTTTTTTCTTGACTTTTTTTCTTTTTTTTTCCTTTGGCCTTTTATTTTTTTATTTTGGCCTTTCTTTTTTTCCCTTTTTTTGGGCAATGCTCTAATAATGATGATCATCACACTTTCATTGATTACAACATATGAATTACAACTCGAAACTAGAACAAGATATGACTCTATATGAATGCCTCCGGCGGGGTACAGGGATGGTGCAATGAATAAAGAGTGACATGTATGAAAAATAATGCATGGTGGCTTTGCCACAAATATGATGTCAACTATATGATCATGCAATGGCAATATGACAAAAGTAAAGTATGTCATGATGATGATGAACGGAACGGTGGAAAGTTGCATGGCAATATATCTCGGAATGGCTATGGAAATGCCATAATAGGTAGGTATGGTGGTTGTTTTGAGGAAGATATAAGGAGGTTTATGTGTGATAGAGCGTGTCGTATCACGGGGTTTGGATGCACCAGCGAAGTTTGCACCAACTCTCAAGGTGAGAAAGGGCAATGCACGGTACCGAAGAGGCTAGCAATGGTGGAAAGGTAAAAGTGCGTATAATCCATGGACTCAACATTAGTCAAAAGAACTCATATACTTATTGCAAAAATTTAGAAGTCATCAAAAATCAAGCACTACGCGCATACTCCTAGGGGGATAGATTGGTAGGAAAAGACCATCGCTCGTCCCTGACCGCCACTCATAAGGATGCACAAGCCAGGTACACTTCATGTTTCAAATTTGTTACACAACTTTAACCATACGTGCATGCTACGGGACTTGCTAACTTCAACACAAGCATTCTTTAAATTCATAATCACCCAACTAGCATGACTTTAATATCACTACCTCCATATCTCAAAACAATTATCAAGTATCAAATTGATCATAGCATCCAATTCACTTCCTATGATAGTTTTTATTATACCCAACTTGGATGCCTATCATTCTAGGATCAATTTATAACCATAGAAAATACCATGTTGTTCTAAAATACTCTCAAATTAATATAAGTGAAGCATGAGAGACTAGCAATTTCTATAAAATCAAGCCACCACCATGCTCTAAAAGATATAAGTGAAGCACTAGAGCGAAAACTATCAAGCTCAAGAGGTATAAGTGAAGCACATAGAAAATTCTAATAAATTCTAATCAAATAGGCTTCTCCCAAAAGTTGTGTACATCAAGGATGATTGTGGTAAACTAAAAAGCAAAGACTAATATAATACACGACGCTCCAAGCAAAACACATATCATGTGGCAAATAAAAATATAGCTCCAAGTAAAGTTACCAATGAACGAAGACGAAAGAGGGGATGCCTTCCCGGGGCATCCCCAAGCTTATGCTTTTGGCTATCCTTGAATATCTTGGGGTGCCAAGGGCATCCCCAAGCTTACTTGCCACTCCTTATTCCATAGTCCATAAAAGCTTTACCCAAAACTTGAAAACTTCACAACACAAAACTCAACAGGAAATCGTATAAGCTCCGTTAGTGAAAGAAAACAAAACCACCACATAAGGTAATGTAATGAACTCATTCTTTATTTATTTTGGTGTTAAACCTACTGTATTCCAAGTTCTCTTTGGTTCATACCCTTACATACTAGCCATAGATGCATCAAAATAAGCAAACAACACACGAAAAACAGAATCTGTCAAAAACAGAACAGTCTGTAGGAATCTGTAACTAATGTAGACTTCTGGAACTCTAAAACTCCTACCAAAATAGGAGGTACTGGAAAATTTGTTTATTGATCAGAAGCAAAAAGAATCAATGCAAAAGCACGTTTCTGTGATTTACTGAATTGTTTCTCGTGAGCGCAAAGTTTCTGTTTTTCAGAAGAATCAAATCAACTATCATCATAGGTTATCCTATAGGTTCTACTTGGCACAAACACTAATTAAAGGGTAAAAACACATCTAAACAGAAAGTAGATGCAAAACTTTATTAATAATCAGGAACAAAAACAAAAAAGACAAAGAAAATTGGGTTGCCTCCCAACTAGCGCTATCGTTTAACGCCCCTAGCTAGGCATAAAAGCGAAGATAGATCTAAGTAGTGCCATCTTTGGCACTCGGAAAGCAAAAAGAGGATCTCCTTTCTATGGCATTCATTCTTCTATTTAGGGTAAGCACATTGCCATTAATAGATGAAGTAATATTAAGCACATTACGGAAATTTGCCTCTAAGCTAGACTTCATCTCTTTGATAATTTCATTTTGATAGAAACACAAGAGAGTAGTTGATTCAACCTTGTCATTCATAGGGTGCCCAAATATGATTTTCATTTTTTCATAGGTATCTATAGCATCCCCTTCAAGAAAACCTTGTTCAAAAATAGAATCTAGAACTTGTTTGAAAGAACCGGGCAAGCCAACATAGAAACTTTTTAAGTAAACTTCAATTTGATATTGTGGCACATAGCTAGCCCGAATCCTTAATAACCTATCCCAAGCATCTTTTAAAGACTCATCAAGCAAATAGCGAAAAAATCCAGAGTCATCTTCATCAAAATTATTTAAGCTCTCATTGGTGACCCCGGTGGGTCTTTCCATAGCATCATTATTTATGAGCTTTGAGAGGATAGAGGGGTCATCCAAGGCACTAGAACCCGGGAGAAAACCCTTAGTTATTTTTGATTTGGCCATGGCAACGGGAAGGCAAACGGAAAAGAGAGGAGAAGATTGGGAAAGAGAGGGAAAATAAAACGGCAAGGGTGAAGTGGGGGAGAGTAAAACGAGAGGCAAATGGCAAATAATGTAAATGCGAGGGAGATGAGTTTGTGATGGGTACTTGGTATGTCTTGACTTGAGCGAAGACCTCCCCGGCAACGGCGCCAGGAATCCTTCTTGCTACGTCTTGAGCTTGCGTTGGTTTTCCTTGAAGAGGAAAGGGTGATGCAACAATAGTAGTGTAAATATTTCCCTCAATTTTTGAGAACCAAGGTATCAATACAGTAGGAGGCTCCTCAAAAGTCCCACGCACCTACGCAAACAAACAAAGAACTCGCAACCAATGTAATAAAGGGGTTGTCAATCCCTTCATGGCCACTTGTGAAAGTGAGATCTGATAGAGATAGTATGATAAGATAAATATATTTTTGGTATTTTATAATATAGATGCAAAAAGTAAAGATGCAAACAAAAGTAGATTGAAAGCAAATAAGATAAAAGATAGACCCGGGGGCCATAGGTTTCACTAGAGGCTTCTCCCAAGATAGCATAAGTACTATGGTGGGTGAACAAATTACTGTCAAGCAATTGATAGAAAAGCGAATAGTTATGAGATTATCTAGGCATGATCATGTATATAGGCATCACGTCCGTGACAGGTAGACCGACTCCTGCCTGCATCTACTACTATTACTCCACACATCGACCGACTCCTGCCTGCATCTAGAGTATTAAGTTCATAAAGAACAAAGTAACGCATTAAGCAAGATGACATGATGAAGAGGGATAAACTCATGCAATATGATACAAACCCCATCTTTTTATCCTCGATGGCAACAATACAATACGTGCCTTGCAACCCTTTCTGTCACTGGGTAAGGACACCGCAAGATTGAACCCAAAGCTAAGCACTTCTCCCATGGCAAGAAAGATCAATCTAGTAGGCCAAACCAAACTGATAATTCGAATAGACTTGCAAAGATAACTCAATAATACATAAAAGAATTCAGAGGAGATTCAAATATTATTCATAGATAAACTTGATCATAAACCCACAATTCATCGGATCTCGACAAACACACCGTAAAAAGAGTTCACATCGAATAGATCTCCACAAGAGAGGGGGAGAACATTGTGTTGAGATCCAAAAAGAGAGAAGAAGCCAACTAGCTAATAACTATGGACCCGAAGGTCTATGGTAAACTACTCACAACTCATTGGAAGGGCTATGGTGTTGATGTAGAAGCCCTCCGTGGTCGATTCCCCCTCTGGCAGAGCGCCGACAAAGGCTCCAACATGGGATCGCGCAGATACAGAAGGTTACGGCGGTGGAAATTGTGTTTTGGGTGCTCCCTGGATGTTTTCGGGGTACGTAGGCTTATATAGGAGGAAGAAGTACGTCGGTGGCCGCCCGAGGGGCCCACGAGATAGGGGGCGCGCCCTATAGGGGTGGGCGTGCCCTACCCTCTCGTGGCCGCCTCGGCTTCTTCTTGGCTTGCACTCCAAGTCCTCTGGATCACGTTCGTTCCAAAAATCACGCTCCTGAAGGTTTCATTCCGTTTGGACTCCGTTTGATATTCCTTTTCTTCAAAATACTGAAATAGGCAAAAAAAACAGCAATACGGGCTGGGCCTCCGGTTAGTAGGTTAGTCCCAAAAATTATATAAATGTGTAAAATAAAGCCCATAAGCATCCAAAAGGGGTAATATAATAGCATGGAACAATTAAATATTATAGATACGTTGGAGACGTATCAGGCACCGCGGGCGGCGGTGCCGGAGGCCACCCCGATAGCTGGGCCGGTAGTGGCGCAACATGCCATCCCAGCATCCGGACCGGAGGTGGCGACGCAGGCATCCTGGCGTCCCAGTCATCGACGGCGCCGGGAGGGGCGTCGGAGGAGGTGCTGGCCGCGCTGGGAGCGGCCAGCGGGGAGCACGCCTTGGTGCCCCAGCAGGGAGGGCGCAGGGCCGACGCGCCGCAGCCGGCGCGGAGCGGGGGTGCCGTGGTCTTCGGGCCTCAGACCTAGGAGGAGGCAGCACTGGATGCTGTTAGCCGCCGCCTTCGTGGCCGGACGGACCGGCTCGAGGCCTTCGCCGAGGCCGAGGTGGAGCGGACGCGCGACCTGGAGCGCGCCATTTGGTAAGCCTTTCCTTTCTTGCGATTTCTTCTTTGTGGGGGCGCGCCAGCGCACCCACTGGGTGTAGCCCCCGAGGTTCAGGCCAACTACGTAGTAGTTGGGTCGAATCTTTAGAGCGTTGGCCTTGTTCTGACTTCTGTCTTCTCCAGCATCTCGACGGCTTCCGGGTCGCCGCCTACAACCGTCTCATGGGCAAGCACCGGGAGCTCAAGGAGCAGCTCGTCGCCAAGGAGGAGGAGCTTCGCGCCGCTGCAGGTATCCTTGTGCTCTTTTCTAGTGGGGGCACGCTAGCGCACCCACTGGGGGTAGCCCCCGAGATTCGGGCCAACTGTGTAACAATTGGGCCAAATCTTAAGTCTTGTCTTCATGTTTGTTGAATCCTTTTTCGCAGCCGAGGTGCTGTCTTGGCGGACTCGTCTACTCCGGGCCGGTCATCACTATGACTAGCTCATTGCCGACACCGGCCGTCTTGGCGTCAAGGCGGCGCAGGCGAGGGCGGAGGCGGCCGCGGCCCGGCGGTCTCTTGACGAGGCCAACTGGCTGCATGAGCAGCTGGGAGGTCACAAGAGCCGCCTCGAGGCTGAGGTGGAGCTTCTTAAGGCGGAAGCCGCCAAGGTGGTGGAGGCGTAGTAGGCCCTGGTGGAGGTGGACCAGCAGCGCGGCCAGCTGGCCGACGAAAAGGGCCAGCTCCAGGCCGATGTGGATCGCCTGCAGGGGCAGGTCACCATGGCTGAGGGGGCCCGCCAGGACGAGGCCCGTCGCCACGAGGCGGCAGAGAAGGCGGCCGACGACAAGGACGCCGAGCTGAAGGCGGCCCTTGCCAAGGTGGCCGATCTGGAGAAGGCGCTCCAGGAGTGCGACCGCGCCATTGAACAGGAGCAGCGTGGTACTTTGCTCGAAGCGCAGCACCTGGAAGAGGCCTTCTCCAATAGTTGTTTTTTCTTTGATTTTGCCGGGTCGGGATCCGGCCTTTCTTCCTTGTTGTTCTTCTTCTGATATGCTTCTTATTTTGTGGCAGGGGCCTTCCCGGAGACGCAGCGGCTGGCGGAGGAAGCCGTCCGCTATCAGCACGACCCGACCGGAGTCGTTGGGTCCGGGATGGATCCGCGGGTGGCGTGGACCTTCCCAGAGATCATCGCCGCCGCTGAGGCCCGCCAGAAGGTCTTGGGAATGCAGATGGGGAGGCTGTCCCAGGTCGGCACGATGATGACGACGACCCTCTGGCCGGACTCCGTCGAGCCGAGCAGCTTCACGCGCCTGGCATGTTGGTTGGAGATGGGGCCAGACCGGCTTGGCGAGTGGCGCGTCTCCGCCGCTCGTGCCGGTGTCGAGATGACGCTCCGGTTCGCGCTGTCTTGACATCCGGACCTGTAGCTGGATGTGTGGATGGTCCAGCAGGCCGGCTCGGAGCAGCTCTTGCAGGAGCAAGCCGGCCGGATTGCCTCCCGGGCCAGCTACATTGCCAAGTTTGCCTTCCACGACGAGTTCCACCCAGAGCGGACGGAAGATGGCAGGGTCGTGGACAGCGACGACTACGGCTTGCTTCTCCACGATCCGGAGGGGGGCTCTGAGGAGACGGGCGTCTACCGCGATGGAGGTGCCGAGGAGGACACCGGTACCTCGCTGGACCCGGAGGCCACCAAGGGAGAGTCGTCGATGTTGCAACGCGGCGCTGGAGATGCCTAAGACATTCTATGTAAAATTTGTTAAGTAGCAGGTCCACCCACCCACTGGGTTTTTTTAGGGTGTAAATGAACTCGGGCCGTGGGCCTTTTCTTAAATATTTGTGTGCAAATGTCGTGAGTATTTTCGCTTTTGACGTCCGTTTTTTGGACCGCTTTCATGCTCTTTT